>NW_012101821.1:4298050-4316051 GCF_000951045.1 Mandrillus leucophaeus | reverse complement strand
GAATCCGGGAGGCGGAGCTTGCAGTGAGCCGAGATCACGCCACTGCACTCCAGCCTGGGAGACACAGCGAGACTCCATCTCAAAAAAAAAAAAGAAAGAAAGAAAACTTCTTTGAATCACTTTGCCAAACTTTGACACTGGTACCAATGAGAGAAGGTAGGTCAGCCCTTCAAAGCATCTTATGAATATCTCTTTGATTTGCCTCCTGAAACACATATAGAAAACCTTTGAAAATGGCTTTTTTCTATTAGGACAATTATCTATACATTCATTTAGGTTGTTCTGTGTATTAATAGCTCATTCCTTTGGTTGTTGAGTAGTATTGCATGTATGAATGTACCACTATTTATTGATCTATTCAAGGATATGTGGAGTGTTTCCAGTTTCAGACTACTATAATGACATTGTTATAAACATTCATATACAAAATTTTGTGTGACCATGTCTTGATTTCTGTAGAACATATGTCTAGAAGTGCAATGACTGGAATTCATAGTATATGCATATTTACTGTTTTTTAAAATAAATTCCCAAACTGTTTTCGGGAGAAGCTCAGAAACTGTTAAGTTTGCAAAGAAACAGAATCACTCATACACTGCCCCACTGACAGCAAGCTTGCCAGCATTTTATATAATTAGTTTATATTTTAGCCATTGTGATAGGTATGCATGATATCTCATATTTTGAAAGCAAATACAGCTTATTGTTTTAGAGTAGTTTTAAACTTACAGAAATATGGTCAAAAAAACCAAAAAACAAACAAACAAACTTCAGAGTCCTCATAAACCCCCTATAGATCTTTATAAACAGATGACATTAAATAATACTTTAGCAATTTTCAAATAATAAATTCATTCCAGTAGTTTTACCTCTCTAAGGCATTAACATTTTTCTCCTATAAATTTCCAGTAAATTACTGTTAACTTTATTTGACAGGGGCAATAACTGAGGCCATGTTCAGACAACTTACCAATTAAATATACAAACCATGTATTTTAATGCTACGATATTATTTCCAGATTTCTGGATAAGTGCCTCTATATTGATTCATGTGCCTTGATTTGTCATATTAGGTCTCTCACAGTGAAAATCAATTTGTAGTTGTATTTTTCACATATTGCCTATATTAAGTATGAAATTTGTTCTTTATTTTTGTGTATAGTTGTTTTTATGTTAAATTTAAATTTGCAATTGACAAATTCAGTTGTAGTTGACAAATACCCAGAATAGATTTTAGTTATAGATCTGGATAAATGAGGGATAATAGAGATGAAGTTAATTCATTGCAGCCTAATGCACTCAAGAGATGATGAGGTAGAATGATTATAGAGGTTAAAGGGTCATCATTATACAGCAGGAAAACAAAAAGAACATTGAAAAGAAATTATTACTAAGTACTGTTTTTTGGTTTTTGAACACTCGTATGTATCTCTGTTTCAATTCATGGAGTCCTAATATTCCTAAATCACTGCTTTATTCTTATTGAAGTTTTGAATAGTATTACTTCAATTGATGCTGAATTCTAGCTTAGTATTCCAGAACGAGAGAGAAAAATTCATTTTGATAATTTTTTCAAACACCCTGGTGTTTTGATGCTTATTGGAGATGTGAGGAGGTTTAAGAAAAACTTTGATAATATTCATCTCTGAAATGATGTGGGATGTATTGAATTTGGGAAGTATTTGGGAAACAGCAGCATACAGATAGATATTAAAGCCAAGGTACTAAATAAGGTCACCATGTAAATGAATGTGGATAGTGATGAGATCCAAAGTCTAAGACCTAAGCCGCATCTCGATGAAGTATTTAGGAGAGGAAGTGGCTACAGCAACAAGACTGTAAAATATAATCTGCTAATATAGGAGAAAAACTAGGAAACAAGGAGGGTCTCCACTTTAGTATTCTCCACACGACAGCCAGATGGATCCTGTTAAATGGCTAAAATCCTCAAATATAATTTAATCTATTTCAAGCATTGTGATTAAAAGGAAAGGAAGTAATTGACACTTTAAAATGTTGCAGACAGATAAATAAGAACTAGCATAGTGAAATCTTTGAGTTAGCAAAAACATAGTCATTGTTGGTGTTGTCAGTGTCAGTAGAATGGTATAGAAAAATTCACATCAGAATGGATATGAGAAAAATTGGAGAAGAATGTGTTGTCATTTTATGTGGGAAAATTTATAAACAGTTCTCTTTAAAAGTCAGCAGAAAATCAAGATAGAAGCTCCAAGGGGAAACGTAATTAAACTCTTTCCTTTTCACGTGGGAGAAACCACAGTAATGATCCATAAAGGTCACCAGCCAGAGTCTTGGCGTTTCATTTATCGGCCAATGAATTTCATTAACTTTTAAGATAGCATGAATTTACACACAATGCAGGGCCTACGTTGCCTTATGTAGCTAATGGATCTCGCTTTGAAGTCCTGTTCAAAATATGTCATTTTGGGACAAAGTAACATCCACAGCTCTCTCTAATCTCTGCTTAAAGCCAATCTTAAGTAGCAGGGGTTATTGTAGTGTGTATGGGGATGAGGAAGGATATTAATATGTTCTGAGATTTAGGGATTGTGTTTCTTTTAGCTTTTGTGGTTTTTCTCATCATTTGCTGTGAATCACTAACTACTGAATTTTTCCTCTTCTTTCAGCAGCTTCACATATTGCAAATATTTCTCTGATTATCTAACAGATGAATTTCTTGTTTATATGGTGATTTTTGTTCATATTTTTTTCTTCTGTCTATGTTTTCTCATCTTTTCAGTGTGAACGAGGGACCCAGGCATGCCTGAAACATGAGAAGGCAGGTAGACAGTGTAAGCAGTGAACTCCACACATTTTTTTTTTCCTGTCCAACAGATGTATGTAGCTAGCAACACTGGAGAAACATAATAACAAAAATATGTTTTACCTATGTTTTACAAGGTTTAAAACAATTGGAGAGTTGGGCGATCATTTTCCAACAATGGTTAAGGCAGAATTTGAATATAAAGAATTAGAATTTCCATAATATCTCAATTTATGTAAGGATCATAGAAGTTTGGAATATTTTTTTATATATCATAATTATAAAATTTAAAATAAATATAACAGTAATAAAATTAACTTTTAAAAACATGGTGGATTAAAAAAGTTAATCTACCATCCCTAATATATGATATATTACATATATGCAATATCATCATATATTATTAATTGATAAGATGTATAATTTAATGTTAATAAAGTTACTTTCAAGAGTATACCTATTATATTTTAAATGTGAAATTTATTTGTAATATTTTTTAGAAAATTGTCTTTATTATAAAAATATACAATCTTTAATTTGTATAAGTACTATATTCTTATATCACTGACTGAAACAGTAATATTGAGGCAATTACATAGCATATTAATGAATATGATAAAAATTGTAGCAGATAAGAACCAGGTCCTTTTGTCTTACAATTTTTAATAGGTTTAGTTACAGTAAAATGTATTATACATCTTAATAAAATTAAGGGCTTATTAATTATGATGCCCCCAAATTCCTTTGACGATCATATACTTTTGCAGCCAATATATTTTTACAGAAATCTATGTAAAATATAGAAATTGCAGATATGGAGGAATGACATCAGTAAGAAGTTAGAATAGAAATTTTCAGCATTTCCCTCCTCAGTAACATCAACTTGAATATGCACAAAAATACTTGTATATAAGCTAGTGAATGCAGAGGAGAGATCATTGTACCTGGATGTATGTATCACAGAAATTTAAAAAGACACATTGAAGTGAATAAAAAGGACAGTTTCACATCAGCCACGTCACCCTTCCCCAAAGTCCAGGCAACACAGCATAGAGAGAGAGACACCATGTGGAGCAGGGGTACCTAACCCTGGGTATCCTGGGTACTAAACAGATGAGTAGCAATGCAATAATAGTAAGAAACAAATATCACATTAGACAGTAAATCATTAAAAAATCAGTGGACTTAAATAGAGATCATATGGCCCTGACAGCCATATACAGAACACTCCATCCAAAAGCAGCAAAATGCACATTCTTTTCAAATGCATATTAAATATTTTCAAGGATATATCATGTATAAGGCCAAAAAAATGTATTAGCAAAATTAAGATTGAAATAATAAGTTTCTTTTTTGACCACAATGGTATAAAACTAAAGATCAGTAACAAGAAAAAAAATGGAAAATTTACAAAAATATGAAATTAAATAATAGAATCCTGAATAACAAATGAGTCAAATAAGCAATCAAAAGGAACATACCATAGCTTGAGTCAGATGAAAACGGAAACACAATAAGCCAAAACCTATGGGATACATCCAGAGAAGTTCTAAGAGGAAACTTGGTAGTGACAAATTACTACATTAAGCAAAGAAGATCTCAAACAACCTAATTTTATATCTCAAGAAACTAGAGAAGGGACAAACAAATCCCAAAGTCAATAGAAGAAAGCAAATCATAAAATCAAAGCAAAAGTAAATGAAATGAAGACTAGAAAACAATAGAAAAGATTAATGAAACTGAAAATTGGTATTTTTTTAAATAAGCAAAATTAAGAGCCTTTAGCTAGATTAAGAAACAAAGAGATAAAAACAAACATTAAACAAAAAAGGAGACATCACAATTGATGCCACAGAAATAAAAAGAGTCTAAGAGACTCACATGTGAACAAATTGAATAATGTATTAGGTTGGTGCAAATGTAACTGCAATTTTGCCATTAAAAGTTTTGCATTAAAAGTAAGTTTTTAATGTTAAAAACTGCCCTTACACTTGCAACAACCCAATAGAACAAGTGGATATCTTTCTGTAAACATATAACCCATGAAGACTGAATTATGAAAAAATAGAAAATCTGAATAGAACTAATAATAAGGATACCCATTCAGTGATAAAATTTTCCATCAAAATATGCCCATGACCTGATAGCTTCACGGCTGAATTTTACCAAACATTAAAATAAATGCAAAATATTTTCAAAGTCTTCCAAAAAATTTTTATTATACTTTAAGTTCTAGGATACATGTGCACAACGTGCAGGTTTGTTACATATGTATACATGTGCCATGTTGGTGTGCTGCACACATTAACTCGTCATTTACATTAGGTATTTCTCCTAATGCTATCCCTCGCCCCTCCCCTCCACCCAACAACAGGCCCTGGTGTGTGATGTTCCACACCCTGTGTCCAATTGTTCTCATTGTTCAGTTCCCACCTATGAGTGAGAACATGCGGTGTTTGGTTTTCTGTCCTTGCAATAGTATGCTCAAAATGATGGCTAACTTTATGAGAAAATTAATTTTTTTTTTCACTATCTCACCATTAAAGTGGTGGTGAAGGAGTTTCAAGAAACAAAACACAACAGCAGTCACTTTTGTCCTCATTGGAGACAATTACACAAAGTGTATTTATTCATATATTTTGTCTCAATAAGCAAATAAAATGTGTGGTCCATGTCATTGGCACTCTGCCCAAGTCCTGTTCAGTATTTAATGTTTTTGTCCACACTAGACTAACTTCCAACTGCCAGCATCTGTGACTTTCTCCCTGAGTATATTTCCTGCCGTCTGGAATCTGCTATGTCCACACCACATGTAAGTGCCAGTGAACTGAAATGTTCCTGGGAGCAGCTCTCAACCAGTGATTGATGGGAGTTGATGTGGATATACCCCAGATCCCTTGCCTCCAGGTGAGATCATTCTGAGCAGTTTGCACTAAATGGAGTCCCATAGTTCCAAAGCAGGACTTATCTTCAGCTGCTCACCATGGTAACTTGCTTAATAAGGCACCCTGTATTGGCTTCTTTTCCTTTCCTATCTCATTTCTCCTCTCCTGTACAAATGTTTCCTGAGAACAATTTCCACAAGAATTTTATGCAAATCCTCATATCACAGTCTGCTCCTTGTGAAACTCAAAATAATGCAAGCAGTTAGAGCAATAAAAATTATATTTACACTTCTTTCAAATAGGCCTTAATAATTAGTAAACCATTGGGAAAATAGGCTTGCTTCTTGTCTAGGAATCCTGAGTGACTTTGATCAGCAAACAACTAATTTCTGTCAGAGAAAGTGCTAAAAGAGAATCCTGGTCAAAGGAGGGGATTCTCTCAGGGGCTTCTTTATTTGACAGACATTACAATACATTCCCCTCATCAGATTTCCCCTTTTGAACAGGTAACTAAAGATAGAGACTTATTATATGAATCATTAGTTAGCCTTCCTGTATGGCATGGTTGCAATCGTCTATGTTTAATCTAGAAAATGAAACACAGGGTTAACATGTGGTCTCTCTCTCCAAATATCCCCATTTTGGGCCTTGATTCAGTGTCGTGATCAGCTCAAGGTAGGTAGATGGAATTCTTAACTTCCAGATCAATACAAACACTGTTTTGTCCCATAATAGAAATTGTTGTCTCTCTGTAAAACATTTTTCTTTCTCTACATATAATTTTCAGTAATAGGGAGAAAAGGCACTCCTTTGTTCAATCCCTTCATTCCCAAACCTGTGTATTCTGACTATGGAACAAAGAGTACTGTAAGTTACTTCTTGGTTCTGAGCTTTTATGGTATCTAGAATTTGCTTTGTCAGGTGTTGTCACCCAGTTTCTGATTCTTCAATAAATTCCCTCTTTTTAGCTGGCCAATTTATTTAATTTATTATTAATTCATTATTTAATGAATTTATTTAGCTGGGTCATTTGGTGCATGAGCCTATTTCCTCACTTGATTTGCTGTACTTTTACAGAAAAGCAATATTACAGAAAACCATGATGATAAGTAATGGATTCAGTAAGTTCAGAGATAGTGCTAACAGAACCATTGAGGGCAGTGCAAGAGTTTATTCCAGTGCCAAGAAATCTTCTAACAAGACATTGAAAAGTCCCTAAACAACACGAATATTCTAGGTTGGCTTGCTAGACTTCCATTGATTCAACCCATAAGAAATCAATGAGCCTAAATGGATTTAGATAGTTTATTACTCACGGTCCAGCAGAAACCTGGTGTGTGCATTCATTCCCCTTGTCTCTTAGGTCCAATATTTCTGGATCAGAATAAGCCCAAGTGAACACTGAGCACAAAAGAGTCTGTGTCAAAGCTGAGCAATACTGAGCACAGCCAGCCCCTAATCCTACAAGGAATTTGACAGCAAACCTGCCCATCGTTTGCCCTGGAGGAAGACTATATTATACTGGTTAAGAAACAAATATACCTTCTGACCTAGAGGAAAATTCAATCTTTAGCCTTTAAGGCTGTTTGCTATGGAGACATCCTTGAAAATATAGTCTTGGAGAAAAGTTATCATAAGACATACAGAAACACCACAAAGCATAGTCTCCAAACAGCTTCCAAAATAGGAGGTCCAATGTAATAAGCATGTTGATAGGCAGTGATAAATTGTGTCATATAAATTGTGCCTTTGGTCTCTGCTTTTCAAAAGTTGAACATTCAACATTAGTACTACCAGATGGCTCTTGATGTGGAAAAGGCCATAGTATTAGCCCATGTATTTTTTCAATTAAAATTCTACCACTATTTCCACTGTTAAGGACTGTTGAATCTAACACTGAAGTACCTGGAGAAAAAGACTAGTAGAGTTTGAGTCATATTGCTTATATTGAAGTCATAGTCAGCATAATGGTAATTACCTTATCATTAAGAGCTTCCTATGCAGGGCATGTCTTATGCAGGTAGCCCTTATTACATCCTGTTTCCCTCAATAAAGACCTATTTTTTTCTACCTCTTCCTGTGCTTCTTATCACAGTCTTGAAGTCATGTCCTCTTAACACATTTGATGACTAGGTTATTCATTAGTGACTGCCTACAAACTTATGTGGATTCATATCTCTGACTACCTCTTAATTTTGGAAAACCAGATAGACATCTTAAAATCCTATATCTTCTACTTCATGTTTCTCTTTGATAAAGGATAGTGTTCCTGAGTCCACATGCATGGTGCTGGTATTTGTCAGACAACTGCATGCAGGGAAGTTCCCATGAGGCCTATTGTATTAAGTTGGGGGAAAAGGTCCCTGCAGGGACAATGGGTATTGTCAGTGCTTGAGGCACATGATTATGCCAACAGGATATGCTGAATGAGCTGTACCTATTTAACTTCCTGGCTTGATGGGTCAGTTCATGAGTGACACCTCAGATTGCATGGTCTATTGGTAGCATAAATTCAGGACTTTAGTCTTTACAAGGCTCAGTGCAAGTTTGGGGCTGTATCTCAAGAGGAAAATAGTTTTCTGAAGAAAAGAATCTATCTTTGCTCCAAAATCTGAGTTCGCTCTGCTATTCTTTTATTGTAGCTTTTCAAAAGGTCCCCTGGCAAACATTATCTCCTACTGAAAAATGTAAGAAAAGTATCTGCCAAGGTATTAAGCCAAAGTGACAGAGTTCCTGCATTACTCTCTGGGCCTGCTGAAGAGTTTTCTCTTGCTTTGGGTCACAAAAACTGACAAAAATAGTTTTCCTATAGAATACGAAAGATTGTCATAGGAAGCCCAGGCTATGTAAGTCCATCAACCTAAAGAAACGTCGTCAATCTCCACCTACCCTTAAAGCTGTGCTGAATTGCATGGAAAGGAGTCTTATTGGATAAGCTCAAATCATAGTTTCACTCTTGTGGAAAATTTTGAATAGGCTTATGCCGTGACATCTTCCTGTGACCACAGAATGAAATGAGTAAACACAAACTACTTGAAGAGATGAAGGTAGAGTTTCAACAATAGGGTGGTTGCTGTGACAATAGTAGGAGGCAGTCCTACACTTAAAATTTTATGTAGTGGATATGACATACAGAATTTTTTATTATTAAAAATGGCTAGCTAATGCCAAACCATGAGAGAGCCAGAATGGTTTTACTCGATGATGTTAGAGAATGGTAATTCCACAATTTTGTGTAATTTAAAATATAAAAATAACTTATTTTCTATATCAAAAAATGTGAATAGAACAGTATTTTCAAAGATATATTTTGCGTAAATCTAGGAACAGAAAATTCTTCACACACACATATGTGGATGTTTGGGATTAACACATTGCTGATCCAAATTAATGCATATTAGTCTAGGAAATTTCTTGAGACGTCTGCTAAAGAAATCTTTTTAACCTTGTTAATTACTGAATTTGAAAAACTGATGAGGACAGAGAAGCTTTTGTCAGTAAAATTCCTGTTGATGTATAACTACTAATTTTGGGACAACTGGGGAAATACTAAAGAGAATAAATCAATTTTTTATTACTTTATAAAAATATAGGAGGAAAGACCTATAAACAATTATTCACTTGTGTATTTACCAGTCCAGTGGCTTATTAGAATAATTTGTGGAATTTTTAAAAAATGCCTTCTTCCAAGCCACAGTCCAAGTACATGTGATTACACAAATACAAAGATAAAATCTGGGTTGAGAAAAACGTATTGAGCATATATTTAATATCTATATTTCCTAAGCCATCATTTATTCAAATGCAGGGAAGGTTTCTAGAGTGTGTGAAACTTTTAAATCTTTAGCTAACATTTCTTCCACAAGATAAAACACGTAATTTTTAAGTGGAAGTGGATGCTCTGATGAAAATATACAGTGATTCATTTTTATGGTTCAGAGGAAAATCATAACAGCTATTCATGATATCAAAGCCACTGTTAAGTCTTTATTCATATTCTCTTTTACAGCATTTGTAGATTATTAGAACACAACACTCAGAGGCCTGTGAAACTGCCTTAATGATAACTGCTCGTGCACTTAGTGCTTCAGAATCCCCATGAATATAGAAATCAATTATGTGAGCAGGTGCACCCAAGTAACTAGGTTTTATGCTCACTGGGATAGCACAACATTTTAATTTGATAAAGTTAATCCCCAAATATGTACAGTCATACACAAGAATAAGTTAATATATGTTCATGAAAATGCAAATAGAGAAATCAAGGCCTGGAAAGTGATTAAGATTGCTTTTTAGAAAATTGATACAATGATTTCAGCTCCATGTAAGATTCTTTCTGAGGATAAAATCAGCATAGAAGAAAAAAATAGGCTGAAATACTATCAACCATACAACATTAACTAGAAATTTGGTGATTCTTATTAAAATAGGAAAAGGAAAGCAAAAAAAATAAATAAATTATTGAAGTTTGCTGCAGGGGTGGAATCCTCATGCAGAACCTCTGCTAGGGTAGTGTGGATGGAAAATGTGGGGTTGGAGCCCCCACACAGAGTCCCCGTTGGGCACTGCCTAGTGGATCTGTGAGAAGAGGGCCGCTGTTGTCCAGATCCCAGAATAGTAGATCCACCAACAGCTTGTACCTTGTGTCTGGAAAAGCCACAGACACAATGCCAGCCCATGAAAGCAGACAGGAGTGGGTCTGTATCCTGCACACCACAGAGGCGGAGGTGCCCAAGGCTGTGGGAGAGCCCACCTTTTGCTTCAGCATGCCCTGGATGTGAGACATAGAGTTAAAGAAGATCATTTCAGGGCTTTAATATTTGGCTGCCCTTCTGGATTTCAGACTTGCATGGGGCCTGTAGCCTCTTCATTTTGGTCAATTTCTCCCATTTGTGATGGGTGTATTTACCCAATTCTTTATCCCCATTTTATCTAGGAAGCAACTAACCTGTTTTTGAGTTTATGGAGTAACAGGTGGAAGGGACTTGCTTTGTCTCAGATGAGAATTTGGACTTGGACTTTTGGGTTAATGCTGGAATGAGTTAAGACTATGGATGACTGTTGGGAAGGCATGATTGTGTTTTGAAATGTGAAGGCAGGAGATTTGGGAGGGGTCAGGGGTGGAATGGTATGGTTTGGCTGTGTCCCCACCCAAATCTCATCTTCTATTGTAGTTCCCATAATCCCCACATATCATGGGAGAGACCAGCTGGCAGGTAATTTAATCAGGGTGGTTACCTTCATGCTGTTCTTGTGATAATGAGTGATTTCTCATAAGACCTGATGGTTTTATAAAAGGCTTTCCCCCCTTTTCTTGGCCCTTCTCCTTCATGCCATCATATGAAGATGGTTGTGTTTGGTTCCCCTTCCACCACGATTGTAAGCTTCCTGAGGCCTCCCCAGTCATGGTGAAGTGTGAGCCAATTAAACCTTTTTTCCTTTATAAATTTTTATCTTTTATCTTTATAATACGATAAATTACATTGATTTTTTATTGTTTAAACCATCATTCAATTTCCTGTTAACACCACTTGGTCATGAGGTATAATTGTAATTAATTTTACACCCAGTCTCAGGTATGTCTTTCTTAGCAGTTTGAGAATGGACTAATATATTGCCTCCTGGCCACAATAATTCACCTTTTCCTACAATCAAAATATGTTCAATCCTCCTTACACAGCATCAAAGTTTTCTCCCTTTAGGACATCAGCCCTAAGTCCAGAATTTCATTATCTAAATAATGTATTTATAATGATGAGGCTCTTTGTGTGTGCTTTCTTGAATACAGTTCTTTGTATATGGTACTTATTGAGCTAAATCCCTGTGAAGGAAGTCTAGTTACCTGCACCTCCACTCACCCAATATATAACTGTGATAGAGAGGAATGATAACCCCGTGAGGCATTCCTAATCAAAATGAGAGAAAAACAAGCACCTACATGTAGCCTACCTATGTAGTAAGAGATTTTTACAGGATAGAACATCTGTTCCAAGATAGAGGATTACAAGGTGATCATTTAAATATGAGGATGCAGAAATTTCCAGGCCAAGTATAAAATACATTTACAACTGGTACTATCACTTATATCACAGTTGTTTATGTCAGTCACAGTGTCTACCCAGAATCAAGGGGGTAGAGATTAGGTATCTCTTAATGTAAATGCTTATATTATTAAAGAATAAAGTTTAAAAATATATAATCTAAGATTATTTTTAAAGAATTGAGGAGAAGGGAAGCAGCTAAAGCAAAGTAAGTAAAATAAATGTAATAATAAAGATATCAGGAAAATGAATAATACAGAAAAACCTGAAAGTTAGTAAAGTTGATTAATAAAACTGACAAACTACTAGCAAGACCTATCAAGAATAAAAGGGAAAACAGAAATTATCAATATTAGCAGCTAAAGAAGGAAGATACTGTACAGGATACAGTATCTTTTCTATAGATACTATAGAAAATAAAATGAAAATAAGGAAACATAGCAAAACTTAATAATACATTCAATAACTTGTGTAAAAAAGATGAATCCTTTGATTAAACACAATCGACACTAAGAACAAACAGAAAATTTGTACAACCTATGCTTATTAAACAATTTTAAATTCTAATATATCCCTCAATAGAGAAAATTCTTACACAAATGCTTTCATTGGTGAATTTTATCAATGTTCAATGAAAAACTAATGCCATCTTACAGAAACTCTTTAATGAAATTGAAGATGAGAAAAATATTTTGAATGCTAGTGGGACTGATCAATAGTATCTTTTATAAACAATTATACATCATGACCAAGTGGTGTTAACAGGAAATTGAATGATGGTTAAAACACTAAAAAAATCAATGTAATTTATCATATTACAAAGATAAAGGATAAAAGTATATATGATGTCAATTGGCAAAGATAATACTTTGACAAGAGTCAAAGTTCATTCAAAGAAAAAAAAAATAAACAAAGTAGGAATTTAAAGTTTCTAGATCTGATACAGGTTGTGTTTACAAAATTAAAAAAAAAAACCACAAGTGAACACACAAGCTACCCCTAACGTTATAGTTAATAATTTAGGTGACACTCTGACTTTAAAATTGAAAATATGTGAATCATTAATTCTACCATTTTGATACAGCATTGTACTGGAGGACTTAGCAAGTGCAACAAAAAGAAGTATAGCTAGGAATGATGGCTTGTGACTAAACTCCTAGGTACTCAGGAGGATCCTGCGGGAGGATTGATTGAACCCACAAGTTCATGGCCAGCCTGGACGACACTGTGAGACCTCAATTACAATATTACTTTTGTAAGAGAATAAAGAATGACATAAGAGTAAGAGTATGCTACTGAATGAATTCAAATAATAATATTAAGATGCTGATACAAATCAGAGTTTTAAATTTAAAACAAAGGTATAAATTTTGGGAGGAAATACAGTTGGAAATATTTCATTTTAGAGCGAACATAAAATTACTAAACATAAAACAAAAACAAATTTAACATTATTAAAATTAATAACTTCTGAACATAAAACATCCTCATTTTACAAAAAAAAAAATAATAATAATAAGCTATGTCACAGACGCTGAGAATATCTTACCAGTATTATGGAACAAAGGTGTTAAACAACGGTTACAGAGCTCATTCTTTAAATTACTTGAGTTTGTCTCATAACGTCATCCCAAAAAACGACGAATGTTACCATGCCAGATAAACATACAAATTACCAACCTCATATTAAATAAATCAAATGTATTTGATAACAAGAATGTTCTTTTTTATGAACTACTTTTAGAAATGTGTACCTTGTTAGGGTTTCACATAATAAAAAATCTATGACATAATCTATGAATTTATGGGATATGATTCCTGTAATAAATAAATACTAAACAAGAAAATTACCAGCTATTTCATTAGAAAGCTATGAAATAAAGTTATTTCATGAATAAGAAGCTTCCTTTTATGTAATTTATGACCTCATTTGTTAATCCATATCTTGTATGAAAAGGAACGACCTGGGGAGAGGTGTGGATTGTCTCAAATCTCTTACTGCCTTGCCTGTGACACAGTTACTTATATCCCTAAAGTTACCAGTAATATTTGATAATGTGTAGGATCTCTGAATCATGAAAGTCCAATTTGACTATTTGATACTATCTCTTAGCTCTTTATCTCTCCCATCCTTTTCTCTGTCTCTCCCACTCTCTCTCTCTCCCTCTCATTTCTTCCTTTGTCTTCAGGGAACTACAAAGCAGAAACACAGTGAATCATCCCTCTATATTCACTAGAACTGCCAAAATTAAAATTGATATTAAAATCACCAACTGCACTAAATATTGGCAAAGAAGTGGAGCAACTGGAACTCTGAGGTAATGCTGGATCACTTCTCTGCCTTTTGGCTAAGATCAAGTGATAGAACACTGGTGAAACTAGAAATTATAACAACTAGTTTGGAATAAAATATTTTTCACTCCTGGATGTTTAACCAAGAGAAATAAAAACATATGTCTTAAAAGAGACCTTATAAGAATGTTTATAGAGTTTTATTCATGATATCCTCAGATAGATATAACCCACATGTCTATCAACATTAGAATGGATGAACAAATGTTGATATATACATAAGATGGAATACACTCAGAAATGTACAAAGAATGGAATACTAATATGCACAACAATATGAATAAATCACAACAAATATTATGATAGCAAAAAGCATGTTGGGCAAAGGATGTCAGACAGAGATGCATGCATACTCTATGACTACATTTATATAAAAGTTCAACAACAGGAGAAACTAATCTATGGTAAGCAAAAGTTCAATGGTAGTGACATATGAGTATAGAGGACTGGTAGTTGTTGCTTGGAAGGTTGGTGGTCCTCAAGCCAACTCTCAGTTTTGATGATTCACTAGAAGAACTCACATAACTCAGAAAAACTGATACTCATGGCAATGGTTTATTACAGTATAAAGATACAAGTGAAAATTAGCAAAGATAAAGGCATATACAATGTAATCCAAAAGAAGTCAAGCACAAACTTCCAGTTTTCCTCTCTCAGTAGAGTCATGTAGACAGCACTTAATTCTTCCAACAATAAAGTGTAAAAGCAAATATGAAGTTTTTCTAATCCCTGGTGTCCAGGGATTTTATTGGGGGTTACTCACATAGGCATGGGTCATACATATGACAGACTTACTCTACTAAATCTCCAGAACCTTCAGAGTTTAAACTGATACTGCATAGACCAGTTAAGATGCAGAAATAAATTCTTTCAATTTAAGTAAATACTGGAAGACAAATGTGAAAGTACAATGCAGGTTCTCTGGTTACGAAGTCCGCTTTTTCTTAAACATAAAAAGTTACATCATCTAGATGTGTCTCTCTATATCAAGCTCTCCAAATTAGTAAAGTAATCATCTATTAGCCTAGTTTTATTTTATATTAATAAAAAAGTGTGGCAAGGGGATTGTGTGAGTTTAATATTTTTGAAAATATATTTCAATGACAGAATTTAACAAGTAAAATATAAAATTCAGCACAGATACTGTAACAACAAAAGCTGAGTTTATGACATTGTGGAGGAATAAAGCATAAAATAATGATAGGAAGGAACTATAATTTTATATATATACACATAGATTTATATATCTAATGTAAAATGATGCAGTAAAAGTTATAGAAGCAGTTAAGTAAAGATGGAAAGATCAAAATTACATTTGATGTTAATAAAAATAATAGCTACAAGTTACAGAAGATACTGTAACAACAAAAGCTGTGTTTATGACATTGTGAAGGAATAAAATATAAAATAATGATATGAAGTAGCTATAATTTATATATATACATAGATTTATACATATAAATTTAAAATGATGCAGTAAACATTCTACAAGTACATAAGATGGGAATGGTTAAAATTACATTTTATGTTAATAAAAATAATAGCTACAAGTAACAGAGCACTTTCTATAAATTATATATGCTCTCAACAACACCACAACATAGTTACTACTAATATTTTAATCTTATAAAACAGAAAACAAAGTCACAGAGAAATTAATAATTTTCAAAATCACAAATACCTAGTAAGCTTGTAGAACCAGAGTTTTGACATAGGCTGTCTAGATGCATAGTCTTTGCTATGAAACCATATTCCACACTCTCTCTCACAGTAAATTACATTGGCATTGTGAATGTTATCAAATATTAAAAAACTAAGTTAACAAAGAAGACAAATCTTATATATATAAATATTATTTAATTGGTATAAAGAAGTATTCATTTATTTTAGCAATTTTATGACATTATAGAAACATAGGATTAAGAAATGATTAATATATTTGAACTTAATATTCAATATATTTAAAAGAATTACCCATTTCCTTATGACAAGAGTAATCAGAAAGATATTCAAGATAAGCATCTGTCTGATAGAAAATAGTTGCCTCATATTTCATGGGTATTAGTACCACTTGATATATAGCAAATAATTGGAAATTACTAACAAATGTAAGAGGTAAATAAACAGGAAAAACAGAATAAAAAATTGATAAATTTATGAAAATGTGCTTGACTTCAAACTAAGGAAATAGAAATCAAGTTCGTGATGGGGAAGTCTGAATGTTTTTTGGCATAAAAAACAATGCAAAATAGGTTAAAAAGCCATAAAATATATTGGCTAATACACTGAAATGATCTAGTAGGGAAGGTATAATGAACATTTAAACAGGTTCCATCCTAGTTCTCTAAGATTTTCTTAGCATTCTCCCATTTCTGTTTGCTTGCCTCTTGCAACATGGCTCTTTTCAGGTTTTCACAATGGTAGACTGTCACAAATAAGGTTATCTGTTTCCTGAGTCACATCAAGGTGTAGGAAAAAAGGGTACTTTTTCCCTACTTAATAAATAAATTTTGCATTTCATTACAATTGCCCACGTATCTCATCTGGAAAACAATTGTGGGAAGAGAAATGATATTGTCTATATGGGTAGGCTTAGTTAAGCTATTTAGGTTGGTGCAAACAATTGTGGTTACTGCAACACACTGTTAATGGATGTGGTAATTGCTAAAAATATACACGAATTAGTTAGTTGTCACATTTTTAACTTAAAATGCATATAAACTAAGAATATCAAATAAAGTCTATCTCTTATAAATATATTTGCACATATGAAAACACAGATATAAATATGTATGACAATGGCAGCATTATTTGTAATAAGCATTATTACCAGTCATCAAGTAATGTATATATTGAAAAAGGGTAGCTAAAATATTCTTGTATGTGCAAAAATGGAATTCCTGTAAGCTGTTTACCAAAACAGTTAGACCATACCAAGAACATTCATAGGTGATAGGACAGTCTTTTCAACAAATAGTACTGGGAAAAACAGGTATTGATATACAAAATAATATAGTTGAACTCTTACCTTGCATAATGTGTAGTAATTTACTCAAAGGTATTAAAAATCTAAACATGAAAGCAACAACTATAAAACTTATAGACGAAAACAGGAGGAAAACTTCATGACATTGGATTTGGCAATAATTTCTTTTTTTTTTTTTTATTAAACTTTACGTTGTAGGGTACATGTGCACAACGTACAGGTTTGTTACATATGTATACATGTGCCACGTTGGTGTGCTGCACCCATTAACTCGTCATTTACATTAGGTATATCTCCTAATGCTATCCCTCCCCTCTCCCTCCACCCCACAATAGGCCCCGATGTGTGATGTTCCCCTTCCTATGTCCAAGTGATCTCATTGTTCAATTTCCATTTATGAGTGAGAACATGCAGTGTTTGGTTTTCTGTTCTTGTGATAGTTTGCTAAAAATGATGGTTTCCAGCTGCATACACGACCCTACAAAGGACACAAACTCATCCTTTTTTATGACTGCATAGTATTCCATGGTGTGTATGTGCCACATTTTCTTAATTCAGTCTGTCACTGATGGACATTTGGGTTGATTCCAAGTCTTTGCTATTGTGAACAGTGCCGCAATAAACATACGTGTGCATGTGTCTTTATAGTAGCATGATTTAAAATCCTTTGGATATATACCCAGTAATGGTTTGGCTGGGTCAAATGGTATTTCTAGTTTTAGATCCTTGAGGAATCACCACACTGTTTTCCACAATGGTTGAACTAGTTTACAGTCCCACTAACAGTGTAAAAGTGTTCCTATTTCTCCACATCCTCTCCAGCACCTATTGCTTCCCGACTTTTTAATGATTGCCATTCTAACTGGTGTGAGATGGTATCTCATTGTGGTTTTGATTTGCATTTCTCTGATGGCCAGTGATGATAAGCATTTTTTCATGTATCTGTTGGCTG
>NW_012101821.1:4292135-4294349 GCF_000951045.1 Mandrillus leucophaeus | reverse complement strand
TGAGTACATAGTTCTGTCTACTTGTCTCACATTACTGCCACATCTATCTGATATACTTCTCTTTGAATAAAGTCACTTAAGAGCTTCTGCTCCCAAAGGACAAATAAAACTTGTAGGCTTTTAGATATTGTTTCTGCAGTGGTAACATTGGGAGTGAGGAGATTCTATCAACAGTAGC
The DNA here is from genome assembly GCF_000951045.1 of Mandrillus leucophaeus. Taxonomy (NCBI): domain Eukaryota; kingdom Metazoa; phylum Chordata; class Mammalia; order Primates; family Cercopithecidae; genus Mandrillus; species Mandrillus leucophaeus. The sequence continues at coordinate 4,294,171 of NW_012101821.1, read as the reverse complement.
TAACATATTTTCATAGATTACATCCCTCTAATCATTATTTCAACAAATGGGCACTCTATTATGGAAACAACATATAGACATTGAGTTATTTTATAAAATATGGTAATTTTAAGAACATAGCAGATTGCAATAGCATTTTGGGCATTTATATTATTGCAACTCATGCTCTTTTAATGGCAACCCAGCCACTAGATAACAGTAATGATGTGTATTCTGAAAGTATTAAACATCCACAATTGAGAATTACTTTCTGAGGAAACAAGAATTCATGAAAAAATTATTTTTTCCAAAAGAGTCCCTTGGTTCTATTTAAAAAGTGTGGGTCTAACTGGTTAAAAGGATAAATACTATCAATGAGGAAAAACTTGAACAGAAGTGAAAACATTACCAGTCTAAGCTTAAATAAACAAACCAACCTTTCTCTACACAGCAACTTAAAGACAAGTGAAATCTGGACACACAGACAGTATCTCTCTGCCTTACACAGACACACACACATTATCCTAATTTTAGATAGATGGATAGATAGATATCACATTTATGTATAGATATATATGTGGAGTAGAATCATTCTTAACCACTTTTAACTAAACAGTTTTTGTGCCAGATAATTTTGCCGTTCTCTCTCCAAAGTATGACAGTTGCTCCCAGCACGTTGAATGACTACACCATTTCTTATGCGGTAAAAGCAAAATAGTACTGAAGTAATATATACATAACTTCAGAATCCATCACTTAAATTCTATTATTAACAAGAATGAATTATGTTTGTTCACAAATGAAACTTGTAGATGGGGGAAAAATAACCTTTTTTAAAATCTAACCATAATGCTTGTAAAAAACTCAAATGTGAGTTACCAAAAGAAAGTTAACAATGTGGGAAAGAAATTGTAAACATTTCTTTTTTTTAATCACGAAAGTGAGTAGGAGTTTCAAACCAGGTTGCTACACATGAACATTTGTTCTTGTGCCTGTGTTTGTCCTAAACGCCTTGAGTAAATACAATTTGTTACAGGGTAAGTATAATGAGTTTGTTTCTCTTCTTAGTGGTAAGCTCAGAAGTAGACAAGTGACTCAGTTCTAGCTTTTGGAACAGTTTTATCACTCTTAGAAGTGAACTCAGAAGAACGAACCATGTTCTCTCTTTGACATCAGTGTATAAGAATGTAGCTTCTACTCTTTTTTGACCATAAAGGAGGGAGATGACCCTACAGAGGATGGCAGGGGCCAAAAGTAGGCAGTAGTTGGGTCCTTGAAAGCATCACTGAGATGCTAAATTAACCAAACACTGCTGTACTTAGGAACATCTTATTTGAAACAATATATCTTATTGTTTGAATTTTTATATTACTCCTTGCTGTAATGATCCTACTGAGTACATTAATGATAGGCCAAGATTTTTCAAATGTGTCTGATTACTAGGCTTACTTGAGACATTAAAAAATAGCAATGCCCAATACACACCCTCAGCAAGGTAAATCACAATCGCCAGGCATTGGTGATTTAAAAATTACTGCATTTGACTCCATTTTACAGCCCATGTTCAGGAGCACATAGGTAGAAAGATGAGTTTTCTCTGCAGTACTATAAAGTCTTCGACTCAACTACCTCTTCTGTTAACTAAAAGAACAGATTTTTGGAGTCTGTGTAAGTTAAAGCTTTTAAGATCAGGAGAGCAGGCTGCCTCTTTATTCTGTGTTGGAACTGCTTTATCTTTACTCCAGCATCTCCACTGAGCAAATTTAAGTCACTACAGGCTCTTCTCCGTTTCTACCTCTGGAAACATCACTACTGGGCAGAGTGTTCACTTTCTTAGGGAAACAGTTGTTCATGTTTTCATTATGTGACACATCACTTTTGACAACTGCTGTGTATTCATTGGGAAGAGGAGAGACTCAAACAAGACTGGCCATATGTTCATTAGGAAATAATTAACTTCATTATTTGATAATGATGATTATCTTAAGTGCTTAAAATCCTTAACAGTTTGTTTTTGTACTTTTTAAATAACTGAACATGAAATTTGCATGAGTTCC
>NW_012101821.1:4287511-4291738 GCF_000951045.1 Mandrillus leucophaeus | reverse complement strand
TGTTGAATTTTGTCAAAGGCCTTTTCTGCATCTATTGAGATAATCATGTGGTTTTTGTCTTTGGTTCTGTTTATATGCTGGATTAAGTTTATTGATTTGCCTATGTTGAACCAGCCTTGCATCCCAGGGATGAAGCCCACTCGATCATGGTGGATAAGCTTTTTGATGTACTACTGTGTTCAGTTTTCCAGTATTTTATTGAGGATTTTTGCATTGATGTTCATCAGGGATATTGGTCTAAAATTCTCTTTTTTTGTTGTGTCTCGGATTTGCCAATAATTTCTTTGATACGACACTAGGCATAGACAACAACAAAAAATATATAAATCGGGCTGCATCAAAATTGAGAATGTTTGTCTATTAAAAGACACCATCAATAGAGTGAGCAAGCAACACACATAATGGAAGAAAATATTTATAAATTACATATCTGATTAGGGACTAATATCCAGGGCATATAAAGAACTCTTATAAGTCATCATCATCAACAACAACAACAAACAAGTGTAAAAGTTGTCAAAATCAAAATAGAGTCATCAATGTTATGAAACCCCTGGTAAACAGAGTTAGAGAAGTTCATGAAAAGAGGGTTCTCACACTTCTATGACTGACTAAAAAAATACTCCACAAAACACACAATCTTGCACAAAGGGCATCACAACCTTATACGAAATATACTTCTTCAAAAACATCTACCCAGCACTGCCCTCCCAACGTTAGACTAGTGTTAAGCTGTTACTGATCTCTGTAGTTGAGTATAATTATTTAAAAACAACTATAAAATAAAATCCTCCTTATTTTTTCCTTTAAAAATCTTTGTCTGTCTTTATCTTGCTGAATATGCATATAGTTTACTATGGCATGTGTATTCTAATTGAAATGCTCTATTCCCAAATAAATATCTTTTTTCTTTTAGAGAACATTGTTTAGTTTATTAGGTTAACATAAACAACCCAATTTAAAAAATGGGCAAGGACTTGAATAGATGTTTCTCTAAATAAATTATACGGATGACCAATAAACACATGAAAAGATACTTATCTCCTATCAGAGAAATACAAATTAAAGCCAGAGTTGGATACTACTTCATATCCATCAGGTAGATATTATAAGAAAACAAGAACAAAAACAAAAAAAATAACAAATCAGTGAGGATGTGGACAAATTGAACCTATTGTGCATTGCTGGTGAAACTGTAAAATGGTGCATCTGTTATGGAAAATAGTATGTTGGTTCTTCAAAAATTAAACATAGAATTACCAGATGATACAGGGACTGTATCTATACCCAAATGAGTTGAAAACAAGGACTCAAACAGATATTTGTATACCCATGTTCATAGCAGCATTATTTATAATACCCAAAAGGAGGAAACAACTCAAATGTCCATCAGTGCATAAATGGATAAACAAAATGTGGTATATTTATACAATGGGATATTATTCAGCCTTAAAAAAGAGTGAAATTCTGACACATTCTACAATATGGATGAATATTGAAGATTTTATGCCAAGGGAATATGTCAGACTCAAACAAATGTTGTATAATTTTCATCATATGAATTACCTAGTGTACTAAAATGTATAGATACAAAAAGTAGAATAGTACTTGCTAGGGCCAGGGGGAGGGAATGATGGGGAGTTTTTGTTTAATGGCACAGAATTTCAGTTTGGGAAAATAAAAATCTTCTGGAGATGGATGATGATGATAACTGAAAAATAATGTGAATATACTTAATGCCACTGAATTGTAAACTTTAAAATGCTAAATCCTATGATATGCATATTTTACCACAATTAAAGAACTGGCAAAAATTAGACCTACATGTTCTCTGTCTATGAAAATATGTACTTAATATTTAAAACAGATAGCAACAGGTATGTTAAAATATGATATGCATGTAAATGCATAGAAAATTCCAAACAGGTGAGAGAAGACTATTGAGATTTTGTATTTATGTTTGCTGACACATTTTTCTTTGTTACAGTCCTGCCGTTATCTCTTAATGATAATGTATTCATATCTTATACTAAAAAACATCAATTAGCAATAAGGAAATCACTATAATACACAAGGTGTTAATTTCTTATAAGCACATACACATTATACTAATAAAACAAGAAAAAATATGCAACTTGAGGAAAAAATAAAACAGTGATTTCAATGATTTCATCACATGATTTATTTTTATACTTCCAAGAAGATGACCATATTTTCCTTTTGTATAGAGAATCACAAAAGTTGAGTATTAGAATTAGGACATCAATTAAGAAAGGTAGATATGAAATCGCTACTTCCTCTTTTAGAAACACCCTTATGCCTAACCTTTTGCTTGAACCTAAGAAGATGATTTTTTTTTTTTTCAGGGAAATGAAAAAGGCAAATACTGAAAGAGAGAGGCTAGGGGCAAAAAAACAGAAATTTCAGGGACATTGGTGTCATATGAATCACGAAACACAAAAATGCCTAGGATCTTCAATAACTAATAAAGTCTCATGTTATAATAATCTTCATCATGTGTTTGCTGATCTCAGTAAGGTAGTTTAATAACACTAAAAATAACTCATACTCTTAACCACATCAAGTTGTTTTAAACGAAGGACCTTCAAAAATGAAGGCATAAGCCCCTTGTTCTATTTGGATCAATGTGTCTGAGTACCTGCTTGATTCTTCTAAACCCTGTTTAATCTGAGTACATAGTTCTGTCTACTTGTCTCACATTACTGCCACATCTATCTGATATACTTCTCTTTGAATAAAGTCACTTAAGAGCTTCTGCTCCCAAAGGACAAATAAAACTTGTAGGCTTTTAGATATTGTTTCTGCAGTGGTAACATTGGGAGTGAGGAGATTCTATCAACAGTAGCTAACATATTTTCATAGATTACATCCCTCTAATCATTATTTCAACAAATGGGCACTCTATTATGGAAACAACATATAGACATTGAGTTATTTTATAAAATATGGTAATTTTAAGAACATAGCAGATTGCAATAGCATTTTGGGCATTTATATTATTGCAACTCATGCTCTTTTAATGGCAACCCAGCCACTAGGTAACAGTAATGATGTGTATTCTGAAAGTATTAAACATCCACAATTGAGAATTACTTTCTGAGGAAACAAGAATTCATGAAAAAATTATTTTTTCCAAAAGAGTCCCTTGGTTCTATTTAAAAAGTGTGGGTCTAACTGGTTAAAAGGATAAATACTATCAATGAGGAAAAACTTGAACAGAAGTGAAAACATTACCAGTCTAAGCTTAAATAAACAAACCAACCTTTCTCTACACAGCAACTTAAAGACAAGTGAAATCTGGACACACAGACAGTATCTCTCTGCCTTACACAGACACACACACATTATCCTAATTTTAGATAGATGGATAGATAGATATCACATTTATGTATAGATATATATGTGGAGTAGAATCATTCTTAACCACTTTTAACTAAACAGTTTTTGTGCCAGATAATTTTGCCGTTCTCTCTCCAAAGTATGACAGTTGCTCCCAGCACGTTGAATGACTACACCATTTCTTATGCGGTAAAAGCAAAATAGTACTGAAGTAATATATACATAACTTCAGAATCCATCACTTAAATTCTATTATTAACAAGAATGAATTATGTTTGTTCACAAATGAAACTTGTAGATGGGGGAAAAATAACCTTTTTTAAAATCTAACCATAATGCTTGTAAAAAACTCAAATGTGAGTTACCAAAAGAAAGTTAACAATGTGGGAAAGAAATTGTAAACATTTCTTTTTTTTAATCACGAAAGTGAGTAGGAGTTTCAAACCAGGTTGCTACACATGAACATTTGTTCTTGTGCCTGTGTTTGTCCTAAACGCCTTGAGTAAATACAATTTGTTACAGGGTAAGTATAATGAGTTTGTTTCTCTTCTTAGTGGTAAGCTCAGAAGTAGACAAGTGACTCAGTTCTAGCTTTTGGAACAGTTTTATCACTCTTAGAAGTGAACTCAGAAGAACGAACCATGTTCTCTCTTTGACATCAGTGTATAAGAATGTAGCTTCTACTCTTTTTTGACCATAAAGGAGGGAGATGACCCTACAGAGGATGGCAGGGGCCAAAAGTAGGCAGTAGTTGGGTCCTTGAAAGCATCACTGAGATGCTAAATTAACCAAACACTGCTGTACTTAGGAACATCTTATTTGAAACAATATATCTTATTGTTTGAATTTTTATATTACTCCTTGCTG
>NW_012101821.1:4283617-4286761 GCF_000951045.1 Mandrillus leucophaeus | reverse complement strand
AAAAGCTGCTCTTACCTTTGCAGCAACTTGAATTATGGTAACTCAATTCTAGCTTTCCTGGAATTGTATCATAATGCCTGTTTTCTAGGAGTGTCCCAAATAATTGATCTATTGATGGTGTTTTCTTTCTTTTCATTTTACAGCTGTTATTTCATTTGTTTGTTTATATCTTTAATGTTATGTCAATGAGATTTTTAAAAGAATTGTGATAAAGATGTGTTATATTTATGTTATTGTAGTCTTTTTATGTTTCATCATATATTATGAAACGAACTATAATATGGCCAGAACCAAAGTCATGCCAGGGATAACTAGGTATTTAACTACCTATAACTATAACTGTAATAGCACTTATACATGCGGTTCAGATAGAAAGTTAATTGATAGAAAGTCTGTGAAGATAGAACTGGAGCTTCTTTTTAAAAATTTATTTATTGTATTAATTAATTAATTAATTAATTTATTTATTTATTTTGCAGATGGAGTTTCACTCTGTCACTCAGGCTAGAGTACAGTGGTGCTTTTCATGGCAACTCATCACGTTCCAGGTTCAAGCGATTCTCCTACCTCAGCCTCCCGAGTAGCAGGGATTACAGGGCCTGCCACCATGTTGGCCAGGCTGGCCTTGAACTCCTGACCTCAGGTGGTCTGCCCACCTTAGCCTCCCAATGTGTTGGAATTACAAGCGTGAGCCACCGTGCCCGGCCAGAGCTGGAGCTTCTTTACAATCACTTCTAGTTTGCAGAAGCAACTAGGACTGAGATCACATTTCTATATGTGAATGTGCCTGGCCTCTCAGGCAGAACCAGTCACATCAGAGGGAAGGAAGAGGCCCTACCAAGCCAGGTGGAAGCTGGCTTGGCTGATATCCCCACTTGCTAGAACTGTGCACGTGAAGTGTCTTTCCAAGACAGCTGCTTGCCATGAAGTTGACCTGCCGTGGAGGAAGAGCTTCCAAGTATTAATTCCATCTGCTCTTCAAGTTGAAGCCTGAGCTTCTCCAACTTTAAGGATATCACGGGGCTTTTAAAGAGATAGTTTAATTACTTTTTTTTTTAATGTAGGGATAATCTATAATGAGCCTTGATGTCTTTCTTCAATTTGCACAGTCCAGCAGAAATCATTGAAATTTGTGAATTGGGAAACGGAAACATGTCTGTATTTTCCCTGAGGCTTCTTGACCTGTGATGAGAGGGGCTGCCATGAAAATCTCTGACATGCTCTGGAGACATTTTCCCTATTGTCATTACATATGCAAATTTCTGCAGTAAGCTAGAATTTCTCCCACAAAATGGGGTTTTCTTTTCTGTTTTTTTTTTTTTTTTTTTTGCCTAAGTCAGCACATCTTTATTAAACACCTGCAGTTACTGGGAGGACGCGATGATGCTGGACACACTATCAAATTTGATCTTCTCTTTAATATCCTAGGGTTTAATGCTCTCTTCCTGGTTACAGATGAAGATCTGCCCTGACTCATTAGCACTCCAGCCACATTTGCTCATCTACAGCTTTAGCTGGCTGGCTGACTGATCACCAAGCATTTAACCAAGCAGCCAACATTCGATGTGCTGGTAAGCGATACCCACGACATGGCACACAAACTTTCAGACAGAGTCTTCAAAGCCGGTTACACCTTCCAACAGGACCATGTTTTCCTTGCCAGAAGGCCTGGAAGTAGCAGGTCTCCAGCAAGTCCCCGAGGTACAAAATCTGTTGGATTGCCTGCTCTTCTTGTTGTGCTGGTGGGTCATGCACGTGGACAGGGTGAAGTTGGTGTGTGGCAGGTGGTGAGGGCCTTCAGCAGGATCTGGGCAGTGACTGTGTGGTCTGAAAAAATGCTGGGTTGAACTGGTACAGCTTCAGGATAGCCAGGTTGGTTTCTAGACCATAGGCATTCTCCTTGGCCTGCGTCTTCACATAGTGCTCCAGGGTGGTCAGGTTCTCAGGATTATACCTGTCGATGCCCTTAACCAACTTGCCCCCGTTGGCTCTCATTTGCTCAAACATTGCCGTGACTACTGTCACCTTCCACAACCAGGGCTGGAGGCTAACACCGGAGCTGGAGTGCATCCTCCAGGATCGGAAGGGATCGGGTTTTCTTTTCTATCACATAGGCTGCATACTTTTCAAGTTTTTATGCTGTGTTTCCTCTTAAATGATATGCAGCTTAGAAATTTTTTCCCCAACGTACCCTAAATCATCTCAAGTTTAAAGTTCCACAGATCTCTAGAGCAGGAGCAAAATGCTTCCAGTCTCTTTGCATAGCAGGAGGACCTGTACTCCAGTTGCCAACACGTTTCTCATCTCCCTCTGAGAACAGCTCAGCCTGGACCTTATTGTCCATATCACTATCAACATTTTGGTCAAAGCCATTCAACAAGTCTCTCTGAAGTTCCAGACTTTGCCGCATCTTCCAATCTTCTTCTGAGCCCTCCAGACTTTTCCAACCTCTGCTTGTTACCCATTTCCAAAGTTGCTTCCACATTTTCGGATATCTTTACAGCAGTGTCCCACTACCAAGTACCAATTTACTGTTCTCATGCTGCTAATAAAGACATGCCTGAGACTGGGTAATTTATAAAGGAAAGGGGCATAATTGACTTACAGTGCCCCAGGGGTAGGGAGGCCTCAGCAAGTTCATAACCATGGTGGAAGGGGAAGTAAACACATCCTTCTTCACATGGCAGCAGCAAGGAGAAGTGCAGAGTGAAGTGAGGAAATAGACCCTTATAAAACCATCAGGTCACATGAGAACTCACTCACTATCATGAGAACAGCATCATGGGGGTAACCACCCCCATGATTCAATTACCTCCCACCAGGTCCCTCCCATGACATGTGGGGATTATGGGAATTAAAATTCAAAATGAGATTTGGGTGGGGACAAATCCACATCGTATTAGGTGATATTCTCTAGACGCTGAAAGCATCACTTCTGTAGGCCAGTAGAGGTTAGGAAAACCTGGGCTTCATTGTTTCAAACACATTGACTGAGATTTATACAACCCCAAACTCAGGGTCACACAGCTTTCCTAGTAGAATGCTAACTTTGAAGAACAATTTTTACCAAGATGTGAATTATGAATTTAGCCTTTTCAGAAGTTGTTTTAATAATTAGTTTATAAAACTGATCTCCTGGCAGCA
>NW_012101821.1:4282048-4282902 GCF_000951045.1 Mandrillus leucophaeus | reverse complement strand
ATCTCCTGACCTCGTGATCCGCCCGTCTCAGCCTCCTAAAGTGCTGGGATTACAGGCTTAAGCCACCGCTCCCGACAGACCTTTTTCAATAAAAGAAATACAAATGGCTAACAGATATATGAAAAATGCTCAACATCAATACTCGTGAGAGAAATGCAAAATAAAACCACAATGATATGTTGATATATTACCTCACACCTGTTAGAATGGCTATTATCAGAAAGAAAAAAAATAGGACAAGTGTTGGCAAATATATAGAGAAAAGGTAACCCATGCACACTGGTGGGAATGAAAATCATAGATTTCTTTATGGAAAAGGATATGACAGTTCCATGAAAAATTAAAAGAAGATCTACTATACGATTCAGCAATTCATCTTTTGGGCATAAAACCAAATAAAATGAAATCAATATATTTATTAAAGAATTCCACTCTTAATATTCACTTCTGAGATAATTTTCAGTACTGACTATCTAAGGTCATATTCCTTTGAAATGATTTGTAAAGGAAGTGTTTCCATGAAAAAATCAGTAAAGGGCTGGGGGCAGTAGCTCACGCCTGTAATCCCAGCACTTTGGGAGGCTGAGATGGGAGGACTTCTTGAGCCTAGAAGTTCGAGGACAGCCTGGATGACAGAATGAGACCCCATCTCCATACATACTCACACACACACGCGCGTGTACACACACACAAAATAGTAAAGAAAAAATATAGCCAGGTGTGGTGGTGCGTGCCTGTAGTCCCAGCCACTCAGGTGCTGAGGTGGGAGGATCCCTTGAGTTCAAAGGTCAAGGCTACAGTGAGCTGTGATTGCACCACTGTTCTCCAGCCTGATTGAGACACTGTAAAAGAGA
>NW_012101821.1:4275503-4280128 GCF_000951045.1 Mandrillus leucophaeus | reverse complement strand
TTGAAAGATTAAAAACTGTAATACAGATATATAAATATCTATGTGTTATGTAGAAGAATAAAGTACAGAATATCCTCTAGGTGGTATTATATAAACACTTCTCTCAATTGAAATTCAAAAGCAGTCAAAATAATTGATGAATTATAAGTTTGAGGCTATTTTTCTTATCAAACTTTAGTTTATATATGATCAAACTCAATATTTTTAGAATTACATTTGGATGAATTTTGATAAACATATACAGTTCTTTAATCATGTAATCAATATGTAGAATGTTTCAATCAATGAAAAAATACCATCCACACACATTAGTTGCCATTCACTACTCTCTCATTCAGCCCCTGAAAACCACTAACCTTATTTCCATCCCTACAACATTGTAATTGTAGAGTGTCACAGAAATGAAATTATATGATATGTAGTTATTTGTGTCTGTTTTGCTTTGCCTAGTTTATTTTATTCTATTATTTATATTTACCATATGAATATATTACAATGTATTCCCTCCCTTAATGTACATGGTACAAACTCATCCACAAGAACTATTCACAGCATGAAAACCATTCAGCTATGACAGACATTTGGGTTATTTTCATGGACTTTAAAAAATTATGAATAATAACAATTGTAAACATTTTGTGTTACTTTTTATATGTAATTAAGTTTTTCTCCCCTTGGGTAAATGTAATTGCTAAGGCATAGTTGATTTTAGCCTTAAGGGATAAGTGTATGTTCAATATGATAAGTAAATGATTGATTGTTTTGTGGAGTGGCTATAAAATTCTCTGTATGTATGGCTCTGTATGTATAAAAGAGAATAGAGAACTCAGAAACCCATGTAAAAGGTTGGTTAACGTTGAGAGTTCTTTATAAATTTCAGAAATAAGTGTTTTTTCATTGTTCATATCACAAGAATGGGAAAAAAAATTTGCAAACCCCAAACCTACAACAATGTTGCTTTTCTTCATGCATTCTCTTTATATGGACTTTTGCATAAAAAAAGTTTTCAATTTTGATGAAATTTCGACTGGTTTATTTTTATGTATAGTTCTTTAGGTGTCATGTCTGAGAACTCTTCACCAAGATCTAGGCCCTGAAGATTTTCTCTGATGTTATTTCCTAAAAGTTTTGTAGGTTTGTATTTAAATTTAAATCTTTTCACCCAAGATTTTTATTATTTTTAGTAAGGTGTGAGATTTAGGTAAGGGTTTGATTGGGGGAAGGGCTATGGATATTCAATTAATAAAGCACCATATGTTGAAAATGTCCTCTATCCAATGCATTGATTTTTCACCTTTATCCAAATCAGTTGACTGTACTGAAATGTCACTATTTTTGGGTTCTCTATTCTATTTTATTAATCTATGGGTCTATTTCTTCACCAATGATACATAGGATGATTACTATAGCGATATGCCTTCAATTCATGTAAATTGTTTCTACTATATAGTTTTTTCAAAACTGTTTACTTTCAAGTTTTGTTTTGTTTTTGTTTTTGTTTTTTGTTTTTTTTTTTTTGGTCTTTCCCCAAGTACTTTACAAAAATCTTTATTTGTATCTAAAAAAAAACTCTTTCTGAGGTTTTAGTAGAAATTGTCCTAAATCTGCATGTCTATTTGAGTAGACTTGACATTTTTGTTATTCATAGTCTTCTGACCCATGAACACAGCGTGTCTCTCCACTTATTTACATCTTCTTTGATTGCTTCTATCAGTGTTTTGTAGTTTCTGAAATAAATATCTTTTAAATGTTATTAGGTTTACACCTACTAGTTTATTTGTTTCGAGTACAATTATAAAATATTTGGAGTATTTCTGTTTTCTTTCTCCTATGGATTTCTCGTTTATTTCCATCACGTTCTAAAAATATGCTTTTTATGATTCATGTTTTTAAAGTGTACTAAGTTTTTTTGTACGGACCAAGGTATGATTTTGTTTGTTTTTGTTTTTAGTGACTAGTCCATGTACAATTTAAAAGAATAAGAACATATATTCTCCTGATGTTGATGTGTTTTACAAGTGTCAATTAGGTCAAGTTGTTTAATGACATAGTTTATTTCTTCTTTATGCTTACTGATTTTCTGTCCACTTGTTCTGTTAATAAGAAAGAAGTGTTACAATTTCCAACCATAATAGTTGATTTGTTCATTTCTATTTCTAGTTCTGTGAGTTTTGGTACTTGTATTCTGTAGTTCTGGGCTATAGGTGCATTCACATTTAGGAGTTATTTGTTCTATTGAAGAATTAACTGCAGTATTATGTATTCACTCTTTTTATCTCTATAATATAACTATTTCTGAAGTGAGTTTTGAAGTGTAACTTTTAGTTCCTGGGTACATTACCAAACTATTCTATGTGTACAAAATCATTAGTCATTGCAGGCTTACCATTCTTGTCAAGAATGTTTTTATTTTGATTTTTGACCACTGATTGAATTTTGGTTTTACCCAACCACTAAGGACATAATTATTATAAAACTAGTTTTCAGACTTTAATAAAAGTCTGTTAAATTATTTTCTATAGTAGATTTTTTAAACATATACATTTATCTTGGGTAATTAGCATCTTTATGTCAATTGCTTCAGATAGAAACATGGCACAACTTTCCTTAGTTCAAGTTTTAATTTAAATATTTTAGTACATTAATTTCCTTTATATAGCTAAAACATTTTGAAATATTTTGGTGTTCTTTTGCATTATTTTCAATAAAATTATTCCCCATTCATATTTTCTATTAAGCTATTGCTTAAATGTTTATGTTCATAGACTTTTATCTTGTGGTAATTTACATCACGAATGTTTTTATTACATTTTCTTCTGTAGTGATCTAAGATTCTCAGACTTTCTACAAATTTTAATATGCAGATATCTCATTTTTTATTGATAAGAGGTTCTTTAGAAATTAAGTGATTAAGTTGTTCTTAATAATTCCTAATAAAAATATCTATTATAAAACAATATTAGCTTTATGTTGGTATGAGGCATTCCTTGTATTCTTAATAAAGACTTCTTACATTTATTTTTTGAGTCCCTCTGTTCTTATAATTTATATATCCTGTCTCAGCATGTACTCTAATAAGTGCATGCTGCATTTTAATAATACTTTTTAGCCCTCTTGTTTATATTATGTATTCTTTCTCTCCTACTAAATAATTATTGCATTCTGTAGGTAACTTTTACTTTACTGGTGTAGCCTTATTATAATTTTTTTAATTACCAATGTTATATCTATATTAGTTCATAAGTGGTTTACAGGAATAGTTTTAAATTTTTATAACTGATAAATCAGCTTTGTAATAAACATTTTGCTAGTTTTATGCAATACTTTATGAGTATTCTTAATGTTACTCCTGGAATAGTTTACTTAAGGATAGTATGATAATATGTTTATGAATCATCCATGCTAAAGATAATCTAAATTGTGAAGCTTTAATGTATTTCTTTGATATCTTTCCCTCATTTTGTTAATAATTATTAACTATTAAGTATATTTTATTCACAGATTTTTCTCCTTTTCTTTAGAAATGTGTCTATTTTATCAAGATTTTCAAAATTTAGAACATAGTGTTACTTTAAAAATTTCTATATATAGCACTACTGGTTTATTTCTTGTTATGTTCTCATACATATTTTTTCTAAGATCTTGTAATATTTTTGTAATTAAAAAATAGCAATTTGTTTTTACATCCTCCTCTGCCTAAACACCCACAGTGTTCTAACAAAATAAATCCACACTTGGTGTTTGCATTTAAGTTAGTTTTGAAAAGTCAAGTTATAGTATTTATTTTTTTCTCTACTTATTTTTTTAATACACATAAATTAAGCACTTTTAAAGCTCTCACTCACATCACCACATGTAACCATGTGTAGAAAAATGTAAATGTCCACATAAGTCACAGTGGAGTCTAATTAAAATGATAGTCCTGTTATGATAATGTAGTATTCTTTACAGTAAATTATAGCCTATGGTACATGAAAGAAAAGGTGATTAATAGTACCTAATAATCTTTACAGTATAAATATGCACAGATACAGTCTTCCTCTTAAAATATGTAAGTCCAATAATAACCTCTGTTGGTTATGAAGTAATAGCTCCTTGTGGTTTTTGGATTTACATTTCCCTGATAGTGAGTGACATTGAGTACCTTTTCGTATACCTATTGGTCATTTGTATGTATTTTTTTGAGAAATGTGTATTTAATTCTTTTGTCTATTTTTAAATTGGTATGTTTGTTTTTATTCTATTGAATTATAGGACTTCTTTATATTTTTTAGGTCTTAACCCTTTAGCAGATATATGATTTGCAAATATTTTCTTCATTTTTATAGGTGAATTTCCATTTTGTTCATTTTATTCTTTGCAGTGTAGAAACATTTTTAGTTTGACATAGTTTCATTTGTGTATATTTGTTTTTGTTGTTTATGTTTTCGTTGTCATATCCAATAAATCATTGTCAAGACCAATGTCAAAAAGTTTTTCTCCTGTGTTTCCTTCTAGGAATTTTATTAATCGTTCATGTATTCTTGTTTAATTCATTTTAAGTTGATTTTTGTGTATGGCATATGATGAGGGACCAATTACAAAAGATAACTTTTGTTTTTCTGAGACAGGATCTCGCTCTGTTG
>NW_012101821.1:4272519-4275453 GCF_000951045.1 Mandrillus leucophaeus | reverse complement strand
CATTTTAATAATACTTTTTAGCCCTCTTGTTTATATTATGTATTCTTTCTCTCCTACTAAATAATTATTGCATTCTGTAGGTAACTTTTACTTTACTGGTGTAGCCTTATTATAATTTTTTTAATTACCAATGTTATATCTATATTAGTTCATAAGTGGTTTACAGGAATAGTTTTAAATTTTTATAACTGATAAATCAGCTTTGTAATAAACATTTTGCTAGTTTTATGCAATACTTTATGAGTATTCTTAATGTTACTCCTGGAATAGTTTACTTAAGGATAGTATGATAATATGTTTATGAATCATCCATGCTAAAGATAATCTAAATTGTGAAGCTTTAATGTATTTCTTTGATATCTTTCCCTCATTTTGTTAATAATTATTAACTATTAAGTATATTTTATTCACAGATTTTTCTCCTTTTCTTTAGAAATGTGTCTATTTTATCAAGATTTTCAAAATTTAGAACATAGTGTTACTTTAAAAATTTCTATATATAGCACTACTGGTTTATTTCTTGTTATGTTCTCATACATATTTTTTCTAAGATCTTGTAATATTTTTGTAATTAAAAAATAGCAATTTGTTTTTACATCCTCCTCTGCCTAAACACCCACAGTGTTCTAACAAAATAAATCCACACTTGGTGTTTGCATTTAAGTTAGTTTTGAAAAGTCAAGTTATAGTATTTATTTTTTTCTCTACTTATTTTTTTAATACACATAAATTAAGCACTTTTAAAGCTCTCACTCACATCACCACATGTAACCATGTGTAGAAAAATGTAAATGTCCACATAAGTCACAGTGGAGTCTAATTAAAATGATAGTCCTGTTATGATAATGTAGTATTCTTTACAGTAAATTATAGCCTATGGTACATGAAAGAAAAGGTGATTAATAGTACCTAATAATCTTTACAGTATAAATATGCACAGATACAGTCTTCCTCTTAAAATATGTAAGTCCAATAATAACCTCTGTTGGTTATGAAGTAATAGCTCCTTGTGGTTTTTGGATTTACATTTCCCTGATAGTGAGTGACATTGAGTACCTTTTCGTATACCTATTGGTCATTTGTATGTATTTTTTTGAGAAATGTGTATTTAATTCTTTTGTCTATTTTTAAATTGGTATGTTTGTTTTTATTCTATTGAATTATAGGACTTCTTTATATTTTTTAGGTCTTAACCCTTTAGCAGATATATGATTTGCAAATATTTTCTTCATTTTTATAGGTGAATTTCCATTTTGTTCATTTTATTCTTTGCAGTGTAGAAACATTTTTAGTTTGACATAGTTTCATTTGTGTATATTTGTTTTTGTTGTTTATGTTTTCGTTGTCATATCCAATAAATCATTGTCAAGACCAATGTCAAAAAGTTTTTCTCCTGTGTTTCCTTCTAGGAATTTTATTAATCGTTCATGTATTCTTGTTTAATTCATTTTAAGTTGATTTTTGTGTATGGCATATGATGAGGGACCAATTACAAAAGATAACTTTTGTTTTTCTGAGACAGGATCTCGCTCTGTTGCCCAGGCTGCTGGGCAGTGGCACAATCACAGCTCACTGCAGCCTTGACCTCCTGGCTCTAACGACCCTCCTAACTCAGCCTCCTGAGTACCTGGAACTACAGGTGTGCACTACCACACCCGGCTAATATATTTTTTTATTCTTTTATTTTTTGTAGAGACAGAATTTTGCCATGTTATGTTTCTCAGGCTGGTCTCAAACTCCTGCACTCAAGAAATCTGCCTGCCTCAGCCTCCCAAAGTGGTGGGATTACAGGCATGAGCCATTGCACCCAGCCAGATAACAAATATTGCTGTGGATGTAGAGAAAAGGGAGCCCTTATATATTATTGATAGAAATGCAAATTGGTGCAACAACTATGGAAAAAAAGAGTAGAGGTTCCCCACCAAATTATAAATGAAATTATCATATAATCCAGTAATCCCACTTCTGTATACACACTCAAGAAATTGAAATCAGGATCTCAAAAAGATATCTGCAGTCCCATGTTCACAGCAGCATTATTCATAATAGAAAAGACATGGAAGCAACTGGAATGTTTATCAATGGATGAATACAAAAAGAAATCATGGTATATACATACAATTAAATATTATTCAGTTTTTACAAAGAAGTAAATACAACATGGATAAATCTGGAAGACATTATGCTAAGTGATATAAACCAGAAACAGAATGACAAATGCTACATGATCCCATTTATATGAGAAAAATCTAACATAATCAAACTCATAGAAGTAGAGACTAGAACAGTGGTTTCCAGGGACTGAGGAGAGGGGGAAATGAAGATTTATTAGCCAAAGTTTAAAAAGTTTCAGTTATACAAGAAGAGTAAGTCCTGGAGATCTATTGTATTGCACAGTGTCTATAGTTAACGATATCATTTGTATACTTAAAAATGTGCCCAGAGGGTAGATGTCGTCTTAATGGTTCTTATCACTGTAATAATAACAATAATAACTGAAGAGGGTGGGAGAAAACCTTTGGAGGTGATATATAAGTTTATGGCATAGATTGTGGTAATGATTTTACATGTGCATACTTATCTCCAAACTTATCAAGTTGTATACATTAAATATTTACATCTTCTTGTGTCAATCATACATTGTTAAGGTGGTTTTAAAAATTAAAATAAAATATGTAAGTTTAAATTCATGCATTTAAATTTGTAAAAATAAACGACAAAGGTATATTTCTAAATATCTAAAATTCACTATTATTATTCATAGTGAATTAATATTAATAACTAAAATTCACTATTATTTAGATTTATTATCTAAATCTCTAAAATTCAGTTTTTCAGGTTAATTCACTATTATCCAGTTTGCCAATTCCTAAGTTATCCAGAAACAGATCTAATTATATCTTTTTCCTGAAATATCCAGATGCTGCTAGAAAA
>NW_012101821.1:4267950-4270084 GCF_000951045.1 Mandrillus leucophaeus | reverse complement strand
TAAATAAATTTAAAATTATACATTGTATACTATGCACAGAACTAAATAAAAGATACTATAATATAGTGAAAATTAGAAAACTTTATAATAAAATACATGGGAAATCAAATATATATGTAAATGTAGAATATTTGCAGGTCCAGAATAAGATATGTAATAATTTATATGATATTTATGTGATTGGAAAATTAGCAAATAAAGGGATTCTTGAAGGCTTTCAATAAGCACCCACATCTACAGCCATTATGTAACACATTAAGTCATATTTTTGAATGTCCAGTCACATTGAAGAAGATTTTAGGAAGATTTTAAAGTGCTAAATATTTAAGTGATCACACAAAGGCTTATTTTTGTAAGGATATTATGAGTCATTATTGTTGGAATAATTTGTATATCAACTGGAATACTGACCTAAATTTTTCTTAATTAATTTCATAAACTTAAATATGTTCAAGAGACATGATGAGAGAAAAGCAAGCAATATAGAATAAAAAGAGATCAAGCTTTTGTGGTGAAGCAACTCAGAATGAATTATATTTTTGAAAACACGGAAACTTTGTGACCTTAAGCAGGATAACACATAATAGCTTCAGTTTGCTTATTTATTAAAGTACGATTGTAATGCAATACATAAATAATACTAGAAATTTTAAAAAGTACTATGTAAGAATCAGAACCATCAAAGGGTATTGTAATTTGTCTCAGAATAGCAATTGCAATATGAAAATAAATTAGTCCTCAAAATAAATTACTTTACTTGTTTTTTTTTTTGTTTTTGTTTTTTTTTTTCCGATTTGTGGTGATAGATGTATTATGTTGATTGTGGTAATCATTCCATAATGTAAAAATTTATAAAATTATCATGTTTTATACTATGACTACATATAATTTTTATCAATTAGACCTCAATAAAGCTTCAGAATATAACATACAGTTCAATAAATAAAAGACTACCATTACTCATATACATTTATTTCTATTTCTCCCTATGTCATCAGAAGAATTTTGTAAGATTTGTTTAAAATGCATCTAACGGCACGTTGCAATAATTATATTAAAAATCATGGGTTAAAAACTTTTCAGAAATTATTTAAATAATAATTCCTGATTATGGAGTAAATATAGAAAGTAATAAAATCATTAAATATACATCAGTTGGGAACGTTAAAAATAAAGAGTAGATTCTTATCTAAGGGAACATATCTTTGTCCTTAGCCAACATGCATGCAGATTTTGCCAATATTCTAGTAAAAATAAATAAGCAGATATAGTCATAACAATTATATATCTGCTTGATATTTATAATTTACTCTATGTTTGCGTTAAAGTTAATAATATCCCAGAGAGTGAGAGTAGACTTTTGGGTTAATTCATGTAATTAATCTAGAAAATACTAAGGTTAAAAGCCGTTCTTCAGTTATCGATTAGAAGAGATACCAAAATCGGCTGTTAACTAATCTAGTGTCCCGATACTTGTGAAGCACTCATTTACAAGCCACACCTAATAATGCCTTTGTTGTTGACATATTTATCTTTGCAATGATAATTAGTACACATATAATCTGTTGCCTTCACTTATTCTAGTTATAAAAAGAGCTACACTCATTTTGGAATTTGTAGAATAAATGCTGTACTAAGGAACAACAGTATTTGCTTCAGTAGCACATATACTAAAATTAGAACAAAAACAACAGAATTATAGAAATCAATATGTACTGCTACTGCTGAGAAGAATATCTTAATTATACATTTTATAATGAACAAATTGTTTTCTAAAACTTAAATGACAATACAGCAGAAATAGGTTTAGATACACATTAAACTCAATGTATATTTTAACTTATGAAATGAGTTAACTAGTTAACTATTATTTTAAATTAATTTTGAATATCATATGTATAACATACATTAATAAGTTTAAATTATATCAGCATTATTTTGTTTCTTTACAAATTAGCTTTACAAATCGCAGCTCCGTGTTAAAGATAATACTGTTTAATTCATAATTATACTTTTGTAAGATGTATAATAAGAGCTTTTGAGGTGCAATTATACTTCCTCTTTAAGTTTTGAAGATGTGATTTAATGTGTTTAATCTGGAACCCTGGGGAACACTGAAAATAATCAGAAGCCA
>NW_012101821.1:4254389-4267502 GCF_000951045.1 Mandrillus leucophaeus | reverse complement strand
CTTGTTAGACAGGATGGTCTCGATCTCCTGACCTCGTGATCTGCCCACCTCGGCCACCCAAAGTGCTGGGATTACAAGCGTGAGCCACCACGCCCGGCCAAGAAGTTGCTTCTATTTTAGCCTTAGATTTTATTTCTATCAAATAACATAATGTTCTTGGCATGGGCTGAAGATTATTCTGCAGGGATTCATATCTTTGTGATTTACCAACTGTATGGTAGACCAACATATACCATTCACCTGTAAAATGGGAATAATAATGGTAAAATACTTCATAGGGCTATCATGGTTTGCATAAAAATGCTTATATCCAGGCTTTAATATAAAATTAGTTTTTAATACATACTATCTATTATTTGAGAAACAAGCAAATCTATATGGTATAGATTCATTTCTATATGCTTAGAAAAATTTATATATTTGCCAATGTTACTCAGTCATTTATTAATAAGTAAAATAAGAAAATGCTATACATGATACATCAAACCCTACTTTATCTTTTCCAGAAATAATTTCACAGGAGAGCTTCCATTACACTGACATCAGTATCCTGCAATAATTTTATTATAAATATTATTTTTCCCAGTTGCATTTTCTTACATCTGTTATTTTCTTATCACTACTTAATACAGTAATATTTTAATTCTGTACATGTTGAAATCACTTTAACTTACTATTATATAATATGGTTCTATAGAATCTTGTGAAATAACACATGTGCCATTTCTTAGATACCTAATACTGTAAATGTGCTTATTATCAGGCCAGTACAGTTGAATGGTAAAAATATTATTTTTACAATTACCTCTCTGATATTTTCTCTACTCTTTTACCCTCAGTAAAGCTCTGAGTGGAAGCATAAATAAGTACTTTCTTTATACCAGATTCACAAATTAGTATTTTCAGATTCCTAGGACTCTGCCTGTGTAAGAGGGCGACAAAGGAAGACAGAGATTAGAAAAATGATTGCATTGTATTAGTTAATTTTCACATGGCTATAAAGAACTGCCTGAGACTGAGTAACTTATGAACAAAAAGGTTTAATTTAACCCAACCTTTAGGAAGGTTAAGTTACCTTCATAAAAGTAACTTATGAAGAAACAGTTCCACAGGGCTAGGGAGGTCCAGAAAACTTACAATCATGGTGGAAGGGGAAGGGGAAGCAAGCATATTCCTCACATGGCAACAGGAGAGAGAGAGACAGTGGGTGAGGGGGGAAGTGAAATTTTTAAACCATCAGATCTGCTAAGAAGTCACTGACTATCATGAGAACGGCATGGGGGATACCCTACCCATGATCCAATCGTCTCCCACCAGGTTTTTCCCTCAACACATGAGGATTACAATTTGAGATGAGATTTGGGTGGGGACACAAAACCAAGCCATATCATTCTGCCCATAGCTCCTCACAAATCTCATGTCCTTTTTACATTTCAAAAACAATAATGCCTTCTCAACAGTCTCCCAAATCTTATCTCGTTCCAGAATTAGCTCAAAAGTCTAAGTACAAAATCTCATCTAAGACAAGGTAAGTCCCTTCCACCTATGAGCCTGTAAAATAAAAAACAGATTATTTACTTCCAAGATACAATAGGGGTTCAAGCATTGGGTAAATGTTCCCAATACAAATGGGAGAAATTGGCCAAAACTAAGGAGCTACAGTACCCATACAAATTCAAAGTCTGTTAGGACACTCATTAAATCTTAAAGATCCAAAATAATCTCCTTCGACTCCATGTTTCACATCCAGGGCACACTGAAGCAAGGGGTGGGCTTCCAAGACCTTGGGCGGCTTCAACTCTGTGGCTTTGCAGGGTTCAGCCCCTGCAGCTGCTTTCACAGGCTGGAGTGAGTGCCTGTGGCTTTTCTAGGCACACAGTACAAGTTGTTTAGACGGATCTACAATTCTGATGTCTGGAGGACAGTGGCCTTTTTTCATCAGGCAGTGCTCCAGTGGGAACTCTGTGTGGGGGCTCCAACCCTGCATTCTTCCTTGGCCTTGGCCTAGTAGAGGTCCTCCATGCAGCAGACTTCTGCTTGGACATCTAGGCATTTCCATATACCCTCTGAAATCTAGGCAGAGACTCTCAAAGTTCAACTCTTGTCTTCTGTATACTGTCAGGCCCAACACCACATGGAAGCCACTAAAGCTTGGGATTAACACACTCTGGGGCAATGGCCTGAGCTTATCTTGGCCCCTTTTAGCCACAGCTGGAGCTGTAGCAGCGGGGATCCAGAGCACCACATCCTGAGGCTGCACAGAGCAGCAGGGTCCTGGGCTTAGCCCACCAAATAATTTTTCCTAGACCTCCAAGCATGTGATGGGAGGGGCTGCCATGAAGATGTAAGAAAACCCTGGAGATGTTTTTCTCATTATCTTAACTGTGAACATTTGGCTTCTCCTTACTTATGCAAATTTCTGCAGCTGGCTTGAATTTTTCCCCAGAAAATGGGTTTTCCTTTTCTACCACATGATCTGGCAGTAAATTTTCCAAGGCTTTATGCTCTGTTTCCCTTTTAAATATAAGTTTCTATTTCAAATTATGTCTTTGTGAATGCATATGACTCTATACTTTTAGAAAAAGCCAGGTCACCTCCTGAACACTTTACTGCTTAGGAATCTCTTCCACCGGATACCTTAAATCATCCCTCTCTAGTTCAAACTTCCACAGATCGTTTTCACTGGTGGCAGGGGCAGAATGCCACCAGTCCCTTTGCTAAAGCACAGCAAGAATAACCTTTGCTCCAGTTCCCAATATGTTCCTCATTACCATCTGAGGCCTCCTCATTCTGAACTTCATTGCCCACATCATCAGAACTTTGGTCAAGTCCATCCAATAAGTCTCTAAGAGGTTCCAAGGTTTCTTTCATCTTCTGTCTTCTTCTGAGCCCTCCAAACTGTTTGATTGACTCACAATTTCCTGTGGCTGGGGAGGCCTCAGGAAACTTACAATCATGGTGGAAGGTGAAGAGAAGGCAAGCAACTTTTTTACATGGTGGCAGGAAAGAGAGAGACGAAGGGGGAAGAGCCCCTTATAATACCATCAGATCTCATGAGAACTCAGTCACTATCATGAGAACAGCATAGGTGAAAGCAGTGCCGATCCAATCAGCTCCCATTAGGTCCCTCCCTTGACACATGGGGATTATGAGGATTATAATTTGAGATGAGATTTGATGGGCACACTGAGCCAAACTGTAGTAGGTATGTTCAGGAAAGGGATATTAGAAGCAAGAAGTTTTACCATGCATGTATCCTAATGTGAATTCCACAAGTCAGTGATCACACAGAGGCATATATACAACAGGCACACATCCAAGAATTTTCTATCCAGTGAAACTAAGCTCCACAAATAGATAATTTAGCGTCATACCTCAAGGAACTAGAGAGAAAAAAAAAAAAAAAAAAAAAACCCAAACTCAATAGAAGAAAAAAAATAACAAAGATCAGAGCAGAACTAAAAGAAATTGAAACAAAAAAATACCAAGGATAAATGAAACAAAAAGCTGGTTCTTTGAAAAGTTAAACAAAATTTATAGATCATTAACAAGACTAAAAAAAAGAAGAGACTGTAATCCCAGCACTTTGGGAAGCCGAGGTCAGGAGATCGAGACCATCCTGGCTAACACGGTGAAACCCTCTCTCTATTAAAAATACAAAAAATTAGCTGGGCATGGTGGCAGGCACCTGTAGTCCCAGCTACTCAGGAGGCTGAGGCAGGAGAATGGCTTGAACCTGGGAGGCGGGAGCTTGCAGTGAGCCAATATCGTGCCACTGCACTACAGCCTGGGTGACAGAGTGAGACTCCACCCCCCCACCCCACCCTGCTCACCAAAAAAAAAAAAAAAAAAAAAAAAAGAAAAGAAAAGAAGAGAGAAGGTCCAAATAAGCTCAATTAGAAATGAAATGATAGATATTACAACGAATACCACAGAAATACAAAAGATCATTCAAGGCTACTATGAAGGCCTTTATGCAGACAAACTAGAAAACCAAGAGGAGACAGATAGATTCCTGGAAATATACAATACCCCTAGATTAAACCAGGAAGAAATAGAAGCAGAACAGACCAATAACAAGCAGTGAGATTAAAATGGTAATTTAAAAATTGGCAGCAAAAAAAAGTCCAGGACCAGATGGATTCACTGCTGAATTCTATCAGACATTCAAAGAAAAATTGGTACCAATCCCACTGACACAATTCCAAAAGATAGAGAAAGAGGAAATCCTCCTTATGTCATTCTATGAAGCCAGTATCAGCCTAATACCAAAACCATGAAAGTACATAACAAAAAAGGAAAATTACAGACCAATGTTCCTAATTAACATAGATGCAAAAATTCTCAACACAATACTAGCTATCTGAATCCAACAGCATATCAAAAAGATAATCCACTTCTGGGCTCAAGTGTTCCTCCCACATCAGCCTCTCAAAGTACTGGGATTACAATCATGAGCCACCATGCCCCATCCCGCAGTAATAAATTTAACCAAAGAAGTAAAAGATCTCTACAATAAAAAGTACAAAAGAAATGATTAAAAAATTGAAGAGGGCACTAATAAATGAAAAAAATCCCACATTTATAAATTGGAAAATAAGATATTGTTAAAATGTTCATACTATACAACAGACATCAAATCTACGTTTATTACAATCCATATCAAAATACCAATGACATTTTTTACATAATTAGAATGAAAATCCTAAAATGTGCATAGAACCACAAAAGACATTGAATTGGCAAAGCAATATTAAGCAAAAATAACAGAATTGGAGGTATCACACTATATATTACAAAGCTTTAATAACCAACACAAAGTTACGTTACAAAGTGTATTACAAAGCTACAGTAATACACTTTACTTCAAAATATATTGCAAAGCTTAGAGTAACCAAAAAAACAAACAAACAAACAAACAAACAAAAAACCAAAAAAAACCCCTGGTATTTATATAAAAACTGACATACAGACTAAAAGAACAGAATAGACATGCCAGATATAGGTCCACATATTCATAACCAACTGATTTTTGACAAAGGCCCCAAAAACATACATTGAAGAAAGTCTTTTTAATAAATGGTTCTGGGAAAACTGGATATCCACATGCAGAAGAATAAAACTAGATCTCTCCCTCTTACCACTTAATAAAATAAACTCAAAATGGATTATAGATCTAAAGATAAGACTCAAAATTACAAAACTACTAGAAGAAAACATTGAAGAAATGCTTCATGTCATTGGTGGGACAATGATTGCTTTGAGTAAGACTTCGAAAAGTACAGGCAACAAAAGTAAAAATAGGCAAATGAAATTACATCAAACTAAAAAGCTTCTCCACAATGATGACAATCTAAAGAATTGAAAAAATATTCAAAATCTGTGTATCTGACAATGAGTTAATCTTCAGAATATGTAAGGAACCCAGACAACACAATAGCAAAATCAATAATAATCTAATTTAAAAATTAAAAATATATCTGAATAGATTTTCTCAAAAAAAAAAGTACAACTGACCAGCAGGTACATTTGAAAAAGTGCTGAACACTGCTAGTCATCTGGGGAATGCAAATGAAAACCACAATGAGACATCACCATACCCTAGTTGAATGACTATCGTAAAAAAAAAAAAAAAGAAAAAAAAAATAGACAAATGCTGGTGATGCTATGGAGAAAAAGGAATTCTTCTATACTATTTATGGGAATATAAAGTAGTACAACCATTGTGGACAACACTATGAAAATTTCTCAAAACAATAAAAGTAGAACTACCATATGGTCTAGCTACCTCACTGCTGGATATATCAAAAGGAAATGAATTGAGTATGTCAAAGAGACATCTGTGTTTCCATGTTTATTGTAGCACTGTTCTCAATAGCCAGGATATGGAATCAGCCTAAGTGTGCATGAAAGGGTGAATGGATTTTTAAAATGTGGTATATATAAATATATAAAATGTTATATTATTCAACCATCAAAAATAATGAAATCATGTTATTTGCAACAAAATAGATAAAATTAGAGGACATTTTGTTAAACGAAGTAAGCCAAGGATGGAGAACAAATACTGCATAATCTTACTTAAATGTGCAATCTAAAAAAGTTGATCTCATGGACGTGGATAGTAGCATTGTGGTTATCAGAGGCTGGGGAGATTAGAGGAGAAGAGGGTATGAGGAGAAGTTGATCAATAGGTACAAAGTTACAGTTAGATTAGAAGAATAAATGTTGATGCTGGATCGCATAGTAGAGTGAAGGTAGTCAACAATAATATATTGTTATTTCAACATACTAGAAAAAAGGACCTTGAATGTTCTCACCACAAATAAATGACAAGTGTTTCAGGTGATGGATCTGCTAATTACTCTGATTGGATCATTACACAATGAAAATATGAATTGCAGCATCACACTTTACTCCATAATTAGGCACAATTGTTATGTGTCAACTGAAAACAAAATTAAACATAAAATAAAATTAAAACATTAGAACAAATATAAAGGCAGATGTGCAAGACTGATGTTGTAAAGGTATACATATATATTTACATATAAACCATATACATTAACTCTGAGAACAATTAAAATTTAATAAATTAAAATATTTCTAATTTAATGAATTGAAAGTCTCAGTGAATGCCTCCAAATTGGTCCATACATTCAATATAAATATCCATCAAATCCTGAAGTGTTTTGAAATTGATAAACTGGACTTGAAATTTATAGGACAATTTAAAATGCTAAAGACAGTATTTCAGAAAGAGAAGTTTGGAAAATATACACCATAAGATATTAAGATATTTTTAATAAAGCTAGATAAATTAATACAGTTGGTACAAAGAAAGACAAATACACAAACGTCTCACAGTAGAGAATCAAGAAACAGACCCACATATAAAATATGTCAATTCATTTTACACATTTTTATATTCATTTAGTAGGAAAATAAATTATTCAAATTAATGTTGATGAACGGTTTCACTGGCCAGCAAAATATTCTCTTTTTTGATGTGTCTCACTATTTTTTCCTCTTTCCATATTCCATTTGATTGTCTGCTTTTTTAATGTTTCTTTTTATGGGGGACCAGGGAGATTTATAATTAGTTGTACTCATTACATTCTAGATGTGAGTCCCTTTTTCCTTATTTGTGCTACAAGTATATATTACAGCTTTTGTCTTTTCATTTTCTTAATAAATTTCATGAATGTATTCTACTGTCTTGCCTTCTGAAGCTTTCTCATTTTGTCATTTGTACTTAGGTCTACAATCCAATGGGAATTTTTTTTTTTTTTTTTTTGGTGGTAGAAAAAATTTCATGTTTATCTTCAGTTTGGCTACTACATTTTATCAATAAAATGTTTCTTTTTCCACTGCTCTTCAGTGAAAATTTTGTAACGTGAAAGTAGGTTTTTTTCTGGGCTATCTTTTCTACATTTGTTGTGCAATTACTATAATACCGTCGTTTTATAATAAACTTTTAAATCTTACAATACATCCTTCTTCAACAATATTTCAACTATCTTTTGGTCTTTAATACACATACACATTTTGAAATTAGCTCATTTATTTATCTAAAGAGATAGTGAAATTGTTGTGAATTTTGGGTAAATGGACCAAAACTATAATACAGTCTGTGTGAAATGGCGTCTTTGAAATATTGAGTCATCTGATCCATAAACGTACTGTATTTCTACATTTATTTATTTATTTCAAATTTTCTCAGCAACACATTGTTGTTTTATGTTTATAGGTCTTTCACATCATTAATTAGAATGTATCCTAGGTATGTGATTTTCCAAAACTATAGGTATAGCAATTTTTATTAATTTTTTAAGTGTTTGATATTGTCACCTGAACATAAAATTGATTTTTCTATATTAGTTGTATATCCAACTCCTTTGCTGAATTTACTTACTCATAACAACCTTTAAAAATGTGTTTAAATGTTCTCAGTGCATAATTATAACATTGTTAAATTAAGAGAGTTTGCCTATTTCTTCCAAGTTATATATTGCTCTTCCTCCATTTTACTTTATTTAACTGGATCTAAACTATACTCTAGTTGAATGGAAATGGTGTTAGTAGACAATTCTTCATTACGCCCATATCAAAAAAGGGTTTCAAAAATTTCATCGTTAAATACATCACTTAACCATAACTGATGATAGGTAGGTAGATAGATATTTAGTTAGACGATTGAGGAAGAGAGACAGCGAGAAAGAGAGGGGGAGGAAGGGAGAGAGAGATTGGAGAGAGAGTTCTCTTTGATACCTAGTTCTTTAGAAGTCCCTTCCTATTTTAGTCTGTTCACATAACGAGTTAATTGAGTGACATTGTAATCATTAACTAGCATTGCACTCTTGAAGTCAAGCCATCCCATCTATGGTATATTATCATAGCAGAGGATGTTGGCAATCTGCCTCTATCTGCTCGCATACCATTTACTTTTCTCAAGAACAGGGTCTCCTGGTATTTTTTCACTCCCAAGAGTCACTCCACTTCTTCCTGTAGTGCTGGAAGATTTATTAACAGAAGCACCTGGGAATTTCTCTCCTCATCATCGTAAAACAGAAAATAACCAATGACTGAATGTGCAGTTATGTACACACCCAGCTTCTTTTTCTCGGATTGGACAACTCTGTGATGTTTGGGAAAGGTCTTAAAAGTGAAATACACTGTCTCCATGGTTTCCCTGAGGGACTAAGCCAAAGAAATCCTGTGATGGAGACTGTTTGGCATCTCATCCTTGCTTGACTTTCTTATGTTTCCCTTCCCACACATTCATCCCATTGTGGATTTTCCTGGGATCAGTTCTTCACAAAGCACTTTCATAGGAATCTTCATATTAAAGTGCTTCAATTGGGCTTTTCCAAGAAGCAGATTATATATGGATTCTTCTCACCTAGTGGTTTGTTTAAAGTTTGGAAATCTATAATCATGAATTGACTTTACCCATAACACCCTCTTCTGATTTTGGAAATAAAACATCCCATAAATACACCAGTCTCCTAAAACTCATAAAATACAGACCTCATAGAACAATATGAAGTGTTTATCTTTTGCTATTCTTCTTAAAGTCTTTCAATATGTTTGAAATTGTCTTTCATTATGTTTGGATTTGCCTTTCATTATGTTTGAATTTGTTTTGCATTTGTTTTTTTGGTAAAATTTGTCATTGAAATAATCTAAATTCTGTATTTCTTCTAGGTTTTAGATTGTTTTCATTCTGGGTTGTTTCGTGTTGCTGAGGGTGGTGCTTAAGTATTCATTAATTTATACGACAAAATTTTCTTCTCATCCTGTTCCTATACTAAATTACACTGATTGATTTTTAAATTCCAAACCAGCCTTGCATCACTATAATAAACCACACTTGATCATCATATATACTTTTTTGAATATATTGGAAAATTATATTTGCTAATATATAGTTACAATTTTAGCATCTATGTCCATGAGAAATATTGATCTCTAATTTTCTTTTTTTATATTCTTCTTTTTAAAATTTTGTCATCAGTGTAATAAGAGCTTCATAAAACGAGTAGTGAAGAGTTCCCTCTGTTTATATTTTTTAGAGATATTGTCCAAAATACATGTTGATTTTTCAAAGACTTGGTGGAATTATCTATTGAAACTATTCGAGCTTGCAAATTTCTTTTTAGGGACTTTTAAATTACAATTTCTTTAATGAGCACAGGAATATTCTGATGACTATTTTATCTTCTTTGTGTTTTGGAAGTTAGTGGCTTTTAAAGAACTGTTTTATTACTTCTAAGTTATTAAATTTATGAAGATAAAGTTGTTTCTAATATTTTCTTATATTTTTAAGGGCTCTAGGATTTGTAGTGATATCCCCTGCTTCCTAATGTTGGTAATTTCTGTCTTCTCTCTTTGTATGTTTGTCATTCTTGCTAGATGTTTACCAACTGTATTAATCTTTTTGAAGAATCCGTTTGTTATTTCATTAATTTTATTTCCCTCTTTTCAATTTATACTCTTAATTTTTTTTTTAATTCTGCTTGCATTTGGGCTATTTTGCACATCTTTAATTAATTTTTATAAGTGAAAACTTAAATTATTGAATTATAGCCTTTTCTAAATTATCATTGACTGCTTTTACTATGTTCTACATATGTTTTATTCCACATATAACATATGTTCTACATACGTTATATTTTCATCTTTCAGTTGGTTAATTTTTTAAAAATTTTCTTTTACACTTTCACTCTTTATTTAGAAATGTGTTGCTCAATCTGCAACTTTTGGAGTTTTTTGTTATTTTTCTATTATTGATTTATAATTTATTCCATTATGGTTACAGACATACGCTGTAGAATTTTAAATATTTTAAGTGTTTAGAGGTTGCTTTAAGTCCGGAAATGATCACTCATGGTGAATGTTGTGTGAGTGCTTGGAAAAATGTGTATTATGCTGTTTTGGGGTAAGGTATTCTATCTATCCTGATTAGGTCCTTTCATTGACTATGTTGTTAATGTTCTATACCTTTGCTTATTTCCTATGTAGTAGTTTTATCTGTTGCTGAGAATAAGGTGTTTAATTTTAGCACTGTAATTGTGGATTTTTCTACTTCTTCTTTTCGATATATCAGGTTTTTAAAAATTTAACCATTTATTTTTATTTTATTAATTTTTATTGATACACAAATATTGTATTTTGAGACTCTGTTGTTCAGTGTGTTGTCTGTTTCAGTGTTCCTTTCAAATTAATCCTTTTATCATTATATAATGTTTTTGTCGATAGTGGTTTTTTTCCTTTCAAAATCTACTTGTCTGGTATAATATAGCTATAGTAAAATAGAGCTATTGTTTACTTTTTAATTAATGTTCACATTGTTTAAACCTTTTACTATCAACCTATTGATGTCTCTATATTTGAAGTGGTTTTTGAAGACAATATTTGACAGCATATTGATTATAGTGTTTTGTTTTGCTTTGCTTTTAATCCACTCTACCTATCTCTGCCTTTTATTGATTTAAGACTGTTTATATTTAACGTGACTATTGATAATTTAGGACTTAACCTTGTTTCTCTGTTTTCTGTTTGTTTCCTCTCTTTCTTTATTTTCCTGTGTGTTGTTTGAACATCTTTAAGATTTCGTCTTGATTTATTTACAGTGTGTTTGATTGCATCATTTTGTCTAATTCTCTTAGTCATTTTCTAGGTATTAGAATATGCATATATAACTTAGTCTGCTAGTTTTGATGTCTTAGCACTGCAAGTCAATGTAGAAATGTTACTTTTATTTTGGTCCGTTTATCCTCCCTACTATTTAATGTAATTGTCTTCAATGTTTCTTTTACATGCATTAAGCATCACATTAGGTGGTGTTTTGTCTGTTATTTTTGCATCTAACGTCCAATGCAATCTTATAAGCTCATGAGAAGCAGAATGATCTACTTTTTAAAGGGCAAGTCTTTTAGCAAAAAAGTCTTTTTTTTTTTTTTTTTTTTTTTGAGACAGGATCTTGCTTTCTCACCCAGACAGGAGTGCAGTAGTATGTTCACAGTTCATTGCAGCCTGGACCTCCCGGGCTCAAGCGATTCTCTCATCTCAGCCTCTCCATGTGTTAGGATTACAGGCACCTGGTCAAAATAATCTCTTATTTTGCTTTGTGGAATACTGTATTTATCCTTTATTTCTGATAGATATTTTTACTTGACATAGTATTTATATTTGACAATTCTATTCTTTTATACTTGAGAAGTGGTGTCCACTTTCTTCTGGCCTCTGATTTAAAGTGAGAATTTTGCTGCTGTCTTTACTTTCAGACACTTAATTATGATATGTCTCAGTGTGGATTTTTGGTGCTTTATCTTATTTGGTGTTTGCTCAACTTCTTAAATCTGTAGGTTAATGTCTTTCACCAAATTTTGTGTGCTTTAAAATTATTTTTGAATATTTTGTAGTACCTCTCTCTCTGTTTCTACGTAGTTTTTATGATACACTTGTTAACTCAGTTGTTATTGTCACACAGTCCTTAAAGCTCCTTTAAAAAAAAAAAAAGTCTGTTTTTCTCTCTGTTGCTCAAAGGGGTAAATTCAAGAATCTGGTACCAAGTTCACATGTCCTATCCTTTGTTATGTCAGTTCTACAGTTTAGCCCAATCAGCATGTTAATTATGGTAATTGTATTTTTTAATTCTATAATTTTCATTTGGTCATTTTTTATGACTTGTTTTTTATTAGACTTTCTGTTTTGATTTGTTTCAAGATAATTGTTAATTTTTTGTCAAAGCATTTTTATAATGACTGTTTTCTTGTCCGATTTTCCTAAAATCTGAATTATGTAAATATTTGGGTTTGTTGATTGTCTTTCTCATTCATGTATTGATTGTTCTTCATTTGATGAGTGATTTTTTATTGTATCCTAGACATTTTGGATATTATATCATGAGTCTCTGAATTCCATTTATTTAACTTTTTGATAAGCATTCCCTGCCCACATTCAGTTTTAGCACTAGGTCTAGGTGGGTGAATATATTTACCTCCCTATTGGATTCTGTCAAATTTACCCCAAGAAAAACAATCATTGACTCAAATTGCCTTGGTGCAGACAAGTGGAATAAAGATTCAGCTTTCTTTTTCTTTTCTTTTCTTTTTTTTTTTTGGAGACACAGTTTCACTCTTGTCACCCAGGCTGGAACGCAATGGCATAATCTTGGCTCACTGTAACCTCTGCCTCCTGGGTTCAAGTGATTCTCCTGCCCCAGCCTCCCGAGTACCTGGGACTACAGGCATGTGCCACCACGCTCGGCTAACTTTTGTATTTTTAGTAGAGATGGGGTTTCACCATGTTGGCCAGGCTGGTTTCAAACTCCTGACCTCAAGTGATCCGTCTGCCTTGGTCTTCCAAACTGCTGAGATTATAGGCTTGAGCCACCAAGCCCAGCCCCAAGGGTTCACCTCTCTTCTCTGCCCCACTGACAGCTTCCTGGAAAAGCGAAATGCTGAGTTGCACATTACTTTTTAGTAGGAGTATATGATCATCACTGCCTTATAGCTCTAACACTAAGGTATGTTAACATTACCCTGGGGCCGAAAAAAGCAGAGAGTGGAGCACTAGGGAAGTGGGAACAAAGTGCCAGCTATCCTT
>NW_012101821.1:4252611-4254339 GCF_000951045.1 Mandrillus leucophaeus | reverse complement strand
GACACAGCTTCACTCTTGTCACCCAGGCTGGAACGCAATGGCATAATCTTGGCTCACTGTAACCTCTGCCTCCTGGGTTCAAGCGATTCTCCTGCCCCAGCCTCCTGAGTACCTGGGACTACAGGCATGTGCCACCACGCTCGGCTAACTTTTGTGTTTTTAGTAGAGATGGGGTTTCACCATGTTGGCCAGGCTGGTTTCAAACTCCTGACCTCAAGTGATCCGTCTGCCTTGGCCTTCCAAACTGCTGAGATTATAGGCTTGAGCCACCAAGCCCAGCCCCAAGGGTTCAGCTCTCTTCTCTGCCCCACTGACAGCTTCCTGGAAAAGCGAAATGCTGAGTTGCACATTACTTTTTAGTAGGGGTATATGATCATCACTGCCTTACAGCTCTAACACTAAGGTATGTTAACATTACCCTGGGGCCGAAAAAAGCAGAGAGTGGAGCACTAGGGAAGTGGGAACAAAGTGCCAGCTATCCTTACCTCCCACCACTTTGTTGTAATATTGTTGAAGCATTAGATTGGACATTTAGCTCCCAACTGGGCCTCTCTGACACCAGCAGAGGGAGAACAGGAAGGCCTACACCTCATACCATCTTTTTCTGCCTCGCTGGTGTTGGGTGTCCAGTAAGTCCCACTGATAAGGTGAAGTGGGTAAAAAAGAAAGTAAAAAAATAAAAGGGTCAACTAGCCCTGATTCTCACAGCCTTATACACTCTTGTTATTGTTAGGTGGGTGTGGAGATTCAATTCTTCATTGGGTTTCAGTTGGTATCCCAGGTTGGGGAACCATCAGAAATGAAGGGGAGGTTATGAGCAGTGGCAGCTACTACCTTCTGACCCTACCTACCTTGTTAAATTTCCCACCTGCTGAATAGTGGTAGAGGTTCTGCTTACTACTAGACCACATTAACACTATTCTGGGAACATTTGGAACATGTCAACTGCTACCTCGAAGTAGTGTGGGAATGAAGAGGATCAATTTCCTTTATAGACCTGCTTAAGCCTTGAAATGGGGAAGGAAGAAAATGCATTTTTATTATTAGTGTTAGACTGGAAAAGGAAAAGATTTGCATTTGACAAAAGATTTTCTGTTGTCTGTTGTTTTGCCGGTTTTTTTTTTTTCAGACTTTGGTTAAGTAAGCAGCCTTTACTTGGAGCTTTGTTTTGCTTTTTTTTTTTTTTTTTTAATTATACTTTAAGTTCTAGGGTACATATGCACAACGTACAGGTTTGTTACATAGGTATAGATGTGCCATGTTGGTTTGCTGCACCCATCAACTCGTCATTTACATTAGGTATTTCTCCTAATGCTATCCCTCCCTCAGGCCCCCAACCCCCGACAGGCCCTGGTGTGTGATGTTCCCTGCCCTATGTCCATGTGTTCTCATTTTTCAGTTCCTACCTATGACTGAGAACATGCAGTGTTTGGTTTTCTGTCCTTGTGATAGTTGGCTGAGAATGATGGTTTCCGGCTTCATCCATGTCCCTACAAAGGACATGAACTCATCCTTTTTTATGACTGCATAGTATTCCATGGTGTCTATGTGCCACACTTTCTTAATCCAGCCTATCATTGATGGATATTTGGGTTGGTTCCAAGTCTTTGCTATAGTGGATAGTGCCACAATGAACATATGCATGCATGTGTCTTTATAGTAGCATGATTTATAATACTTTGGGTATATACCCAGTAATGAGATTGCTGGGTCAAATGGTATTTCTAG
>NW_012101821.1:4241343-4246366 GCF_000951045.1 Mandrillus leucophaeus | reverse complement strand
TTTTCTAAATATATGGTCATGTTATCTGCAAACAGAGACAATTTGACTTCCTCTTTTCCTAACTGAATATGTTTATTTCTTTTTCTTGCCTGATTGCCCTGGCCAAAGCTTCCAACACTATGTAGAATAGGAGTGGTGAGAGAGGGCATTGTCTTGTGCTGTTTTTCAAAGGGAATGCTTCCAGTTTTTGCCCATTCGGTATGATATTGGTTGTGGATTTGTCATAAATAAGTCTTATTATTTTGAGATACATTTCATGAATACCTAGTTTATTGAGAGTTTTTAGCATGAAGGGCTGTTGAATTTTGTCGAAGGCTTTTTCTGCATCTATTGAGATAATCATGTGGTTTTTGTTGTTGGTTTTGTTTATGTGATGGCTTATGCTTTTTGATTTGTGCATGTTGAACCAACCTTGCAGCCCAGGGATGAAGCTGATTTGATCGTGGTGGATAAGCTTTTTGATGTGCTGCTGGTTTTGGTTTGACAGCATTTTATTGAGGATATTCACGTTGTTGTTCATCAGGGATATTGGTCTAAAATTCTCTTTTTTGTTGTGTCTCTGCCAGGCTTTGACATCAGGATGATGCTGGCCTCTTAAAATGAGTTAGGGAGGATTTCCTCTTTTTCTATTCATTGGAATAGTTTCAGAAGAAATGGTAGCAGCTCCTCTTTGTACCTCGGTAGAATTAGGCTGTGAATCTGTCTGGTCCTGGACTTTTTTTGGTTGGTAGGCTATTAATTATTGCCTCAATTTTGGAAGCTTCTGTTATCTATTCAGAGATTCATCTTCCTGGTTTAGTCTTGGGAGGGTGTATGTGTCCAGAAATTTATCCATTTCTTTTAGGCGTTTCTAGTTTATTTGCGTAGAGGTGTTTATGGTATTCTCTGACAGTAGTTTGTATTTCTTTGGAATCGGTTTTTAATATCCCTTTTAACATTTTTTATTGCATCTATTTGATTCTTCTCTTTTTTCTTCTTTATTAGTCTTGCTAGAGATCTATCTATTTTGTTGATCTTAACAAACAAACAAACAAACAAACAAACAAACAAAACAGCTCCTGGATTCACTGATGATTTGAAGGGTTTTTTGTGTCTCTGTATCTCCTTCAGTTCTGCTCTGATCTTAGTTATTTCTTCCCTTCTGCTAGCTTTTGAATTTGTTTGCTCTTACTTCTCTAGCTCTTTTAATTGTGATGTTAGGGTGTCAATTTTAGATCTTTCCTGTTTTCTCTTGTGAGCATTTAGTGCTATAAATTTCCCTTTACATTCGGCTTTAAGTGTATCCCAGAGATTCTGGTATGTTGTGTCTTTGTTCTCATTGGTTTCAAAGAACATCTTTATTTCTGTCTTAATTTAATTATTTACCCAGTAGTCATTCAGGAGCAGGTTGTTCAGTTTCCATTTAGTTGTGCGGTTTTGAGTGAGTTTATTAATCCTGAGTTCTAATTTGATTGCACTGCTGTCTGAGAGACAGTTTGTTGTGATTTCTGTTCTTTTACATTTGCTGAGGAGTGTTTTAATTCTATTTATGTGGTCAATTTCAGAATAAGTGCTATATGGTACTGAGAAGAATGTATATTCTGTTGATTCGGGGTGGAGAGTTCTGTAGATATCTATTAGGTCCACTTAGTTCAGAGCTGATTTCAAGTCCTGGATATCCTTGTTAACCTTCTGTCTCTTTGATCTGTCTAATATTGACAGTGGGGTGTTAAAGTCTTCCATTATTATTGTGTGGGAGTCTAAGTCTCTTTGTAGGTCTATAAGGACTTGCTTTATGAATCTGGGTGCTCCTGTATTGGGTAAATGTATATTTAGGATAGTTAGCTCTTCTTGTTGAATGGATCCCTTTAGCTTTATGTAATGGCCTCCTTTGTCTCTTTTGAGTTTTGTTGGTTTAAAGTCTGTTTTACTAGAGACTAGGATTGCAACCCCTGCTTTTTTTTTTTTTTTTTTTTGCTTTCCATTGCTTGGTAGATCTTACTCAATCCCTTTATTTTGAGCCTATGTGTGTCTCTGCATGTGAGATGAGTCTCCTGAATACAATACAGCACACTGATGGGTCTTGACTCTTTATCCAATTTGCCAGTCTGTGTCTTTTAATTGGGGGCATTTAGTCCATTTCCATTTAAGGTGAATATTGTTATGTGTGAATTTGATCCTGTCATTATGATGTTAGCTGGTTATTTTGCCCATTAATTGACGCAGTTTCTTCATAGCGTCGATGGTCTTCACAATTTGGCATGTTTTTGCAGTGGCTGGTGCCGGTTGTTCCTTTCCATGTTTTGTGCTTCCCTCAGGAACTCGTGTAAGGCAGGCCTGGTGGTGACAAAATCTCTCAGCATTTGCTTGTCTGTAAAGGATTTTATTTCTCCTTCACTTGTGAAGCTTAGTTTGGCTGGATATGAAATTCTGGGTTGAAAATGCTTTTCTTTAAAAATGTTGAATATTGGCCCCCACTCTCTGGTTTGTAGGGTTTCTGCTGAGAGATCCATTTTTAGTCTAATGGACTTCCCTTTGTGGGTAACCTGGCCTTTCTCTCTGGCTGCCCTTAACATTTTTTTCTTCATTTCAACCTTGGTGAATCTGACAATTATGTGTCTTGGGGCTGCTCTTCTCTGGGAATATCTTTGTGGTGTTCTCCGTATTTCCTGAATTTGAATGTTGGCCTGCCTTTATAAGTTGGGGAAGCTCTCCTGGATAATATCCTGCAGAGTGTTTTCTAACTCAGTTTCATTCTCCCCATCACTTTCAGGTACACCAATCAACTGTAGATTTGGTCTTTTCACATAGTCCCATATTTCTTGGAGGCTTTGTTCATTTCTTTTTACTCTAAATAACATTTACATATTATATATGGGTACTCCAGTGTTGGGTGCATATATATTTACAACTATTATATACTCTTGCTAAATTGACTTCTTTATGATTATATAATGATCTTCTTTGTGTCTTTTTATAGTTTTTATCTTGAAATCTACTTTATCAGTTAGAAGTATAGCTGTTTCTGCTCTTGATTCACTTTCTTTTTCATAGAATATCTTTGTATATGTAAGAATCAGAGAGGAAAGGGGGTACTCCAACTTGATGGCATCAAAAGTCAACACGAAATTACAAGTAAGTTTGAATAACCTTGGTGGCAAGTAAATCAGTAGATTGGAAATGTAATGCTTAGAAATTTGAAGTAATTGCAAATTTATAATTTTTTTTACAATGATTCCATCAGTTAATACACTTCTTTGATTTTTAAATCAAACATAATCCCATTAGAAATTATTTTTAAACAGCGCTTTTCAGAATTAACATAGTTTTTAACACACTTATCTAATGTTAATTTTACACAAAATTCTGATGGGAATATTTGGTATATTTTCTGGAGCTACCATCTTCTCTTCTGCATGGTTTTTGTTATGGTAAATGTAGATGTTTCACTAATTTTATCTAATCCACTGATTTTCAACTACTTTTAATTATTCTACTAGTAGGTAATTTGTTTTCTTTTTTTTTTTAAGGACAAACTGTTAATTTATTAACAATTGTAAAAAGCAAAGCTACATATAAGAAAAACATATCTTTTCCTATAAATACAACATTGAAATTTTTTATTACTATTGCTACCAATTTAGAAATCAAAATATTCTATATGCTGGAGTCTTTCATAACTCATGTGCTAAAAAAAAATCTCAAAAATATGGTATACTGTTTTTAGGTGACATATACCAATGCCTTTTCCAATAAAAATATATTCCACATTTTTGTGATAAAAATAAACTTCATTTTTAAAAAAATTTAAAGCGTAATTTACTTCATTAATAGTTTTCACAATATGTATTGATTCTAGTTTATATTTGAAATTTCTCTGGCATAAAACTTGATAATCTAATTCTTTTTTTTTAACTTTTATTTTCAATTCAGTGGTACATGTGCAGGTTTGCTATATAGTTAAATTGCATGGCACGAGGCTTTGTTGTACAGATCTAATCACTCAAGTAATAAGCATACTACTTGAAGGTAGTGTTTCGATTTTCCCCCTCTTCCCACCCTCGACTTTCAAATAGGCCCCAGTGTCTGTTGTTCTTTTCTTTGTGTCCATCTGTAGTCAATACTTCGTTCCCCCTTATAAGTGAGAACATGTGGCATTTGGCTTTCCATTCCTGTATGAATTCATTTAGGATGATGGCCTCCAGCTCCACCCATATTGCTGCAAATGACATGATCTATTCTTTTTTTATAGTTGCAAAGTATTTCATAGTGTATATGTGCCACATTTTCTTTTTCCAGTTTACCACTGATACTCATTTAGGTTGATTCCGTGTCTTTGCTTCTTTGAATACTACTGTGATGACCATATGTGTGCATGTGTTTTTATGGTAGGATGATTTACGTTCCTTTGGGTGCATACCCAGTAATGAGGTTGCTGGGTCAAATGATACTTCTATTTTATGTTCTTTGAGAAATCACCACACTGCTTTCCAAAATGACTGAACAGCTAATTTACATTCCCACTAGCAATGTATAAATGTTTCCTTTTCTCCACAAACTTGACAATATGTACTTTTTTTTTTTTTAACTTTTCAAGAATAGCCATTCTAACTGGGATGAGATGACATACTGTGGTTTTGATTTGCATTTCTCTAATGATTACTGATGTTGAACATTTTTTCATATGCTTACTGGCCACTTTTGTGTCTGCTTTTGAAAAGTGTCTGTTCACGTCCTTTGACCACTTTTCTTTTTCTTAAAGCTGTTTCCTATTTAGTGGTGAACAGATAAAAAAATATGATGGAATATTAACCTCACACTGTATATGGGAAGTCTGTGTGAAGGACTGACTGAAGAGAGAAATGAAGGAGATTTATTGGTTATATTAGTTTTTCATTTTTCTATTTAAACTCAAGGGTTTGGTAACCCTTTTTTTGACAACTCAAGTGAGACCAGGAACAAATCACTAATACAGGGAAAAATAGAAAATAGAGAACAGAGAAAAGAAACTACATTCAGAGGCAAAAAAGTGAAGAATAGCCAC
>NW_012101821.1:4239446-4241293 GCF_000951045.1 Mandrillus leucophaeus | reverse complement strand
TTAGGATGATGGCCTCCAGCTCCACCCATATTGCTGCAAATGACATGATCTATTCTTTTTTTATAGTTGCAAAGTATTTCATAGTGTATATGTGCCACATTTTCTTTTTCCAGTTTACCACTGATACTCATTTAGGTTGATTCCGTGTCTTTGCTTCTTTGAATACTACTGTGATGACCATATGTGTGCATGTGTTTTTATGGTAGGATGATTTACGTTCCTTTGGGTGCATACCCAGTAATGAGGTTGCTGGGTCAAATGATACTTCTATTTTATGTTCTTTGAGAAATCACCACACTGCTTTCCAAAATGACTGAACAGCTAATTTACATTCCCACTAGCAATGTATAAATGTTTCCTTTTCTCCACAAACTTGACAATATGTACTTTTTTTTTTTTTAACTTTTCAAGAATAGCCATTCTAACTGGGATGAGATGACATACTGTGGTTTTGATTTGCATTTCTCTAATGATTACTGATGTTGAACATTTTTTCATATGCTTACTGGCCACTTTTGTGTCTGCTTTTGAAAAGTGTCTGTTCACGTCCTTTGACCACTTTTCTTTTTCTTAAAGCTGTTTCCTATTTAGTGGTGAACAGATAAAAAAATATGATGGAATATTAACCTCACACTGTATATGGGAAGTCTGTGTGAAGGACTGACTGAAGAGAGAAATGAAGGAGATTTATTGGTTATATTAGTTTTTCATTTTTCTATTTAAACTCAAGGGTTTGGTAACCCTTTTTTTGACAACTCAAGTGAGACCAGGAACAAATCACTAATACAGGGAAAAATAGAAAATAGAGAACAGAGAAAAGAAACTACATTCAGAGGCAAAAAAGTGAAGAATAGCCACGCGGGGAGGGGGAAATCCACATTTTTGTCTATTCAAAGGTATTTTCTATGTATTCCCCATAGATTTTCAGTAAATACTATTTATTCTCATTGTTCTTAACCATTATATAGCTATTTAGTTCTTGAAACATAATGTAGGATTATAATATTAATTATTGATTAAAAAATTAAAGTACTAAATGTACCCAATATAATATAGAATGAGGTAAGATGAAATAGAGTATCAGTGACTTACTGGAAGAAAGCATCAGACCTCAAACAAAGCCAATGGACTCTTGGTTCTGTTAGATAATTTAGATCTAACTTTAGGAAAACTCATTACTTTTTTTCCCTTTTATCTTTTAAAATAATAGATTATTTAACAAATATGTTTTCTGCATGCTCTAAATTCTATGATGTTAATAAAATATTTTATTTGAAGACTAACTAGGTGCTTGATAATTTGTAGTATAGAAGTCAATGAGGTTGATATAAGTAACAATCCAATCTTGCCTGTGGCTGTAAGTACTAAGGTGCATAGATACAGAAATACATACGTGCAGAATTATTTATAATATTTTAATGTAATTCAATTATTTTTTGTTTTTAACATTCTCTAAACTTCATACAATCTTCTAAATAAAGATAATGATTAAAAGTTAACAGAAGTGTTTATGTAATTAAACACAGGAACAGACTTGCTTTTTATATTTTCAGCTTATTTTATATCTCAACTCTGTAACAAAATATCTTAATCTTACTAGATGATCTATTTAAGAGAAGATTAAATGAATAATCCCCACAACCCCAAATACATCAACATTTCACAAATTAAAAGAAGTATATACAAATAATTATTCACATATTGAAATATTTATATTAAAAAACGAAGTAATGCACATAAACAATTGATGTCATTATTTCATTTCAAACATACTAAAATTGAATTAGTGGGTAAGGTATTTCATATTAAATGCAATATTTATATTTTCATATTAAATGCATAAATAT
>NW_012101821.1:4238226-4239396 GCF_000951045.1 Mandrillus leucophaeus | reverse complement strand
AAACACAGGAACAGACTTGCTTTTTATATTTTCAGCTTATTTTATATCTCAACTCTGTAACAAAATATCTTAATCTTACTAGATGATCTATTTAAGAGAAGATTAAATGAATAATCCCCACAACCCCAAATACATCAACATTTCACAAATTAAAAGAAGTATATACAAATAATTATTCACATATTGAAATATTTATATTAAAAAACGAAGTAATGCACATAAACAATTGATGTCATTATTTCATTTCAAACATACTAAAATTGAATTAGTGGGTAAGGTATTTCATATTAAATGCAATATTTATATTTTCATATTAAATGCATAAATATTCAATACATTGCTACCAGGTGAAGAATCCATCAAAAATATATTTTAAAAAGGAAGAATCAACTGAGCACACTCTATGGGCATATGGGAATTTATGCACACCTGACTATGGGAATAAATTCCAAATAACTATGTTTCAAATATAGATGTACATAAAGTGATAACTGATAAACTTTTCTTTTTATTCCTTTTTTCCCCAAAATGAAATCTTTAAAATGGTATAAATGATCAGTTGTCTATAGCACCACATTTAAAATAATACATTTTAATATCAATAAGTTTTGAAATCTATATAATGCCTTAATCAAAAAGGGATTATTACTATCAAACCCCAAATTTTAATGTATGTGTTTTTATTTTGTAACTAAACTCTTTAGAGATACTCAAAAATGAATTAACTTTAAGATTTTTGTTTCTAGATCCTCTCTATGTATATCTTTTTCACCATGGATAGAAACAGAAATTCATAATATTATAGCCATGTAGTGTGAGTTCCTGGTTCTTTTTAAATTTTGTGAGAACTGTCTTTTAAAATTATAATTTACTTCTCTACATTAACACTTCGATGCAATTATTAGCCAGCCATGGTTTAGATTCATAGCTTGTTCTGGGAAAGTTTATGCTTAAATTGATTTTAGAAAACTGTTTTTCTGCTTTTAAAATAAACACCAAAATTAGGTCACTTAGAAAAACAAACAGGCTATACTTAATTAGGAGATTTAAAAGTTAACAAGTATTGATCATATTTCCTTTAATAACTAATTTACCATATTATTTTGTTATGATTTTCTCAACTTATTAAAGGCATTACTGTCTGCCATGGGATTTTTAAGTGATACATAA
>NW_012101821.1:4228370-4237091 GCF_000951045.1 Mandrillus leucophaeus | reverse complement strand
GAGGACTGTGCAATAGAGAAACAGCCCAAGCTTGAAAACTTACTGTGCAGTGGTCCTTAGGAAGACACCAGGAGCTTTCCTTGGTAGTGTTCAAGTTTGCTGGAAGAAGAGTCAGTACACACATGAGTACCCCTTTTATATGTTCTGCCAAAATGCACGTGTAGTCAGGGACCTGAATGGGTACTGTGGAATTATGCAGCAGAGGGATTCATTCTCTTCTAGTGACTCCCTTTGGAGGAGATGAGCATAGAGCATAACGTTTTATAAGGGGACACAAAAATCTTGGGTCAGTATCAAGCAAAAAACATGTCGGTATAATTGTATATGAGTGTCTGGGAAAAGTCAGCTTCTTGAACTTCAGAGCCCTTGACCTCATGGTATTCACTGTTATCTGTTGCTTCATAACAGAACACAACCAAACTTAGTGGCACAAAATAGGATATATTTTTTAAGTACATGGAATTTGGGATTCAGAATTTCCAAAAGAATACAGAGGATATGACTAGTCTCTCCTCTGTGATTGTAGGATGTCAGCTAGGAAACTTGAATTGCTACAGGTGACTCAAATGTCTGGGGTCTAGAACACTTAAACCTTTTTTTTTTTTTTTTACTTTGGTGGTGTAATAAAGTGACTGATTCTGTTTTTGATGTTTGATTACTGACACAGCTTTTATGCTCTATGCCTCTCTTATCTCTTTTTGTCCCAAATCTGGGCAAGTTGATAAGAAAGCATATATAATCCCTTCTTTGGAGCTTTAAGAAAGTTCCAACAAGTCTGGCCCATGCCCTAGCTGCTAATCACAATAAAATCAGAGCCACTCACCTCCCTCTTTGCTCAATCCAAATGGAGCAATTTGGGTGACTGCCCTGTTCTGCCTAGGCAGCCTCATTATGTGAGTGATAAATATTTCTATTTACACAGGGTGTATGTGTAGTGTCATCTGTCTCAACATCCAATCCATTTATCTGGGGCTGATTTAGCTTTGTGTAGGCAACCATGTGGTAGCTATAATGACTCAATATCTAGATTCAACTGATAATTGTCTACTAGAAGGACTGTGTGGTTTTGGCTTTGACTTTGTCAATGCTTGGAGGTCTCAGTGATGAGACTTCTTTCATGACAACATGGGGATTGGAGAGCAATGATATCACAGATCAGGGTAGAAAATACATGACTTACTGACCTAGCCTCAGAAGTCACATAACGTCACTTTTGTTGCATCCTATTACTTGAAGCAGTCATACACTCACCCA
Organism: Mandrillus leucophaeus; assembly: GCF_000951045.1. NCBI lineage: Eukaryota > Metazoa > Chordata > Mammalia > Primates > Cercopithecidae > Mandrillus > Mandrillus leucophaeus. The sequence continues at coordinate 4,235,837 of NW_012101821.1, read as the reverse complement.
GGTTCAAGAAGAAAGACAATAGATACTATCTTTCAGTGAAAATTGTTAAATACCTTGCAGTCTATTATTAAAACTTCCAATTATGAAAAGATGTGATTGACCATCTATCTACCTGTTGTACCAATGGAGCAGGGACACTTCCCTCCATCCAAATATCTCATTCTCAAGTAATCCCCCAAAACTCCCATTCCTGGGAACATTTATTTAAAATTTTGGTAATCTTGCCTGTTTCCACAAGATTGTATGGCTAGCCACTTTCATAACGTTAGGAAACCAACTTTCTCTGATGGAGTATTTCTTTACCTCTAAAATTATTATTTTATTTAACCCATTCTACTTCCTTCAAAGAACTGTGTATCTAATGCAACAGTGATGTAAAATTGTATTATTATTATAAGGTAATTCAAGTTTAAATGAGTTATTGGACATTCTTTGGGCATATATTATGAATTGTGTTTATCAAACAGTAAATATAAAATTAACCAAATGTGATATTTTTATTCTAATAATGCAGGTTATTTAAAAGAAGATAAACATATGTAAACATAATATATAATGAAATATTGTAAATGCTTCATGTATGATACTTGTTTTAATAAGTTGTGTTAAATGAAAAACAAGGAGCTCTAGAATCATATCATTTATAGAAATAAAAAAATATAGCATTCAAAAGATCATATAATTGTTATAGATACATGGAAATATTTTTCTATGCATACATTTTACTAGAACAATAACAAGGAAGAAGTATGCCATTGATTCTAAATCATAAATTTTTTGTATAATTATTTAGGCTTTAAACAAAATTACAAAGAGAATTCTTCTTTCTGATATTATCTGATATTTAGGGTATATAGTATTTATCTACAGCATATGAAAATAACAAATAAAAATAACTGTACAACTTGTAAATTAAAATGTAATTCTAGTATGCTTCATAAATTTGGATGACTTCTGGCATAGTTATATACATATTTACATTAATTTGTGTTTCTCCTCTCTATGCTTTATGTTTTCTAGGGCCAAATTTAATCAATTCAGGAAATAAAGTAGGTAGAGGGTATTGCACTTGTACGCACAGTGATATCTTCAAATTTTACTCATACATATTTTTCTGCTAATATCTGGGATAAATAAGACTAAAAGCTCAGAATTCAAATAACAGTAATCATCACAGAAAGTTAAGTCATAGAGAATAATAATCAAGAGAGGAAAATTACTCTTTTTTTCTGTATATTAATTGCCTGTGATCCTATCAAATTAAAAAAGATCTAATAACTCTTTAAGTGGGTTCTATAAAACAACAATAATTTCTTTTCTACCTTCTCGTTTCATAAGTAACTTATTTTAACTATTAAGAAATATCAATTTGTGGTGTGTTTAAAATATTACATATTACAGAAGAAAATGGATAGAAAATTATTTTTATGAAGCAAACATGGAAAACAACAAAACTTCAAAGAAAGAATGCACAAAAAGAAGAAAACTGTGGGCTAATGGTCTTTATAAATATTATGCAAAACAGCAGTATTCTATTGTACTGTTGCTAGAAAGTGGAAGTGTTATACATGTTTTTGAAAGAAAAATGTCTAAATTTGACTTATTCAAAATTTTTAAACCACAGATTTCATAAGTTCAACTCCTAAATATTTTTTCAACAGAAGTAATATTCAAAGTGGTTAAGGAATTTCAGCTTAGCATTGTTTGTAATTGCAATGTCAAACAACTGGAAACAACCTAATATCCATCAATGGCAAAAATTTCATAAATACATTGCATTCCAGAATGGTATGATGTGCTGCCGCTAAAATCAAACAAGTAAATTTGCATATATTTGTGTGAAAAATGGTCAAGATGAAAAGGGCTAATGAAAGGAGAATTTATTGCGACAGGTCTGACCACTCCAAGTCCATTAGGCAAAGGATATATATTTTCTGTTTGCCATATGGAAAGGAAGAGATTGTAGCAGATTACTCTTGGTCCTGTCCTGAGAGGCAATCAGACTTCAACCCAAGACAGCTGGTGGTGGGCAAGGTAATGCTTAGGAGTACAGAAATCATTTCAAGTTATGGTTGAGATTCATTAGCTCATTTCGAGAATCCAAGGTAAGACAGCTGGTAGAGGAAAAAGAGAACATCAAACACAGGCCAAGTCTAGGGAATAGTGGTTTCTAATGGGCAAAATGTTTCATATCTTGCTTTCATCTTCCAGAGTCAGAATATAAAAGTAGAAAAGTTAAGGTGTCACAGAAGACAAAGGAAGCTTAAAATTCTCCAGTGATTTCAACTATGGTCTTCCTTTAAATAAAAATTGTAAGCTAAGGGAATAAAGATAATTCATGTATTTCAAATTCAACTTGGATCATACCTCAATTTGGATATTGTGATCATCATTATGTTTGGTCATTTAAATAGACATAGTAATTTTTAACCCCTTAGTGTGACTAAAAATATGATCACAGTTTCATCCAGGAGATGAGGGGGAAAAACACAAAAAATTTGTTCACAGATTATACATTTTAAGTGATCATGAGAGTAAGAATAATATTTCTTCATAATGGTCTGTGAGCCATGCTTGTTTGATTAACACAGAATTTACATGCATATGTGTGCACAAGTACATCACAATATATGTCAATAGGTATGGTAGGATTACCTATGTGTCTGTATTTATCCATAACTGGGACTTTATTAAGATTTATATTTAGAAGAAATAAACATATCCAGGGTGTTAGACTGGTAGCAGCCTGGGAAGCTGAAAAGATAAACTTCATAGTTTTCTATATATCTTTAAACTGTTTAATTTTTTTCTTATTAAACTTACACCTTTGGACTCTCTCCTGTAATTCTCTTATGCTCTTTCAGTACAGCATACTATTTCTTAATAATCAGAATGCCTGTATCTACACTTGCTTTTCTCATCCTAAATATATTCTTGTGATTTATTTTCATATGTTAGCCACCCACTGTCTTTTAAAATTAAAGTTTTGAAAATGGATTAGCATAATAAACTGCTATTTTAAATGTTTATGCGATTCCAGTGTGACTTAAAATGTGCTTATCTTATTATACAATTAGATATGAATATTATCAAGAAATTTTGTTTATTTTGGCATCATTTTCCTATTTTCTCTCTAAATTCTATCATTCTTAGTAAGAATTAAATTCACTAAAGTGAATGAAGTATTGCAAACTGTCCTCTTCACAAAACGTACGTTTTGCCTGTGTTAGACTATTCATTTTCTGAGCTATTATCTTTTCTCTAATGGTCAAAACAGTATTAATGTCTCAATCATTGGTTTCTTCTCAGCAACAAAATAGAAGGGCTTTAGCCATTCCTTGTAGTATAATTATCAGAAAGTATATTAATAATAGGGAGGAAATGTTTTCAAAGATTCAATATGTTAATGACATATTAAAGGCCTAAGTCTTGAAAGTTATTAACATGTAATCAATATGTTGATGAAATAATAAGTAATATACTTTATATTATTAATAAAATTGTAAGTAAAACATATTTAATTATTCATTTACAATATGGATTGCCAAACTAAATTATCTCTAATTACTAGCAGGGCTGCAGTCAAACTATATCTTATGTCAACTGTGAAGAATGCATTTGCTGGGGCTCATCCAGTACAACACACCACACTTCCTGATTATAGTTTTCCTGTCTTTCATTTCACTATATGCCAGCCAACATTTGCAGAGTGCTCTTCCCATCGTACGATCTAAATAAATGTGCTAATTGACAGCAGTCCCCAACCTACCTACAAAGAATAAAATATAATCGCTTTGTAGTTTATAATAGAAATGAGTATTAGTAAACTGGCAAAAGAGGGAAATTTAAAATAATAAAATCAATAAAATATGACCACATGTATTAAGTTAAGCCATTTTATTAAGCAATTATTTTACTTTAATATCAGAATTATAGCTTAAGTACATTTATATCATTTAAAAAGAAATATAGTACACTTCAAGGCTCAATTTCAAAATTACGAAAATAATACTGTAATTGATTTAAGAAAATACAGTGCTCTTTGGTATAATGAAATTTAACAACACATTATCATTTGTCTATAGTATTTGCTGTTGTTAATGCAGGTAGTTCTTTTCTAATGGCTTTTAGAATGAATGAGCCCTTAGCATGGGATCTGAAAGGTAGCATGATTAAATAAGCAAAGGAAAGTCATTTCTGTTTAGAGTGATATAAAATGCTGTCAAGCTGATTCATAGAATAATATTAGCATACAGCTCTATCCCAAAAGAACAAATGTCTGTATTTCAGCAAAGCCAAAAAAGTCACTGTGATCATTCTAGTACAATATCATGACATGCTGTACTAAAATGAACAGCACAATTGCCAGCAGTTGTGGAAATAATAGGAATAGCATTAATAAAAAATGTCAATTTACTTATATATGCACTTTAAGTTTTAGGTGAAAGCTTCGTAAGTGAAAAAAATAATGGTCAGAATGATTAGATGAATACATTTTATTTATCTTTTGGATAACAGAATATTTAAATCCATGGGTCCATTTATATGTACCCATCTATTATTTATTATATATTTGTTCATTAAATCATCAAATGGAGCACTTAGTAAATGTCAGGATATATGTTTGCTGGGCATTTAAGATGCAAAATTAGATCTATTTCCTCCATAATTTTATCTTCAATATGTAACTTCCTGTGGTGTAAAGTAGAACTATCTACATTTTTCTAATCACAAAGTATCCATCTGTACCTTAAGTAAATTTCATTCTCAGTGTTTCTGCTTCAGAGGGAACTGGGAGACTGTGCTAGTTCCAGCAATGGGATTTAACTTTCAAGTAACCTTATGTTTCCTTCAAATAAATTTTTAATCTATTACAAAAGAATTAATGCAAGCTGGGACACAGTGTTATAGGGTGTAGTCTCAGCTACTTGGGAGGCTGAGGCAGGAGAATCACTTGAGTTCAGGAGTTTGAGCCTAGACTACATAACAGAGTGACAACCCTATCTCTAAATACAATACATAAGAGTTAATGCAAGGGAAATTCACTATAGAAAAAGACATATATTAATAAATCTATATGAATATAAATTTATCTGCCTCTTTTACTTGTGCATTCCTTAAGTTCCACCCATATAAAGAAAATGTAGATCGTGACTACTTACATATAACATCAGGTCTATGAATGAGAACAATAAACAGAAAACCATCAAAGCCAATTTCCTTAACAATGTTTAGATTTTACCTATTTCTGTAATTGTTTTATCAGTTGTGTCCTAACTGTAATAAGCTCAGTGACCATTTGTACAGAGATATATACACAGATATTGCTATATATTACTATAAGTACATTTAAAAAATAAACTATAATTGACAATTCCATAGAAAAATATTTTAGGTTAAATTTCCTACGAAATTAGTTACTTCTTGAATTGACCTCCATATAGCCAGTTTGAAGTGAAAGTGGAAGGTATTCATGCAAATTATAAAATTTATTTTAATATAAAACAGGATTAGAAGGGGGTACTTAGCTGTATATTTAAGGAAGTAGAATAAAATGGACACATACTACTTTAAAAATGAGATAATTTCATCAGTAAACCAGAAGCTGTTACCACACCTTAGTGTTTGATATGTGTCTGCTAATAAAATGTTTCACTGAACCAGAATATCTCACAATCAACAATAATGTCTAAACATCATTGTTGAACTAATTTCCAAGGTATGTATGCAAATGATTGATTGACAAAAGATTGAAGCATTTGCAGATATGAAAAACAGGTTTGATATTCAGTAAAATTTTAGGTGTATCAATTAATAAATTGTAATTCCATATGATATTAAGATAAGAATAATACCTGAATAACTGTTCAGTTTTTCTAGTAATACTCTGTTAAAATCATTTTCATAATTTGAATAATATTGTTATATTTATAGGTTTAATCACTTAATAAGGAGCAGGAAAGTGTATAAATATTCATAATATTTATGACACAGATGCACAAACATAACTTTCTTATATTTGTCTTGTGACTGTCTTTGAAAAGTTCTATTATCATGGACATGACTGTAGTTTTAGTATTAACATAATATTAATAAGGTAAAATGTGTCTTCATCCATATAATATGATCTTGTGATCAGTAAATCGTAACAATAATGGAATCACCTTAGAAAATTTAGTTTTAGAAACATTTTTTAAAACCCTCAGATTTCACATAAAGTAAATATTTAGCCACATTAATACACACACACACCCCTTGCTAACAATTTTCCCTCTGGTATAGGCAGAATACATTTCTGTATTTCCTTATTAACTGGCAACCTTCTATCATGCAAATCTAGCCATTTATCATTGTGTCTCACTATCAAACATCAAAGTCTACATTTTAAAATGAACTGATTTTACTCATATAAATCTGCTCAAAAGTATTTTGCATTTTTTCACAGAAGCTGTAATAGGCAAATTCTCATATACTCCTATTAGAGGTCCTCCAGAATGAACATGGTCTTAAATTATTGTTCTTGCATACCCTGCTGCAGAGGTTACAAATATTTAGCTTCATTTTTACTTATCTTGTCCAAGGTAAAATAAGTATCATCCTCATTGTTGAATTGTATATTGTGCCAGGTCTACAGTGTGATCTAAAACTAATATTGGCAGTGATGACCTTAGTCAAGAAAACTATGGATTGTATTTATCAACTTATTTTTAAATGTGTAATCATTTAAAAAGAGTTTTTGATCCAGCTTTATTACTTTTAGAAATTGTAGAATAGCAGTGATTAAAAGATAAATGTCACTTTTACAGAAAATGTAGCATTAGCACTTCATTTCTGATGTGTGTACAATGTCTGAGTTAATATAGTGTAAAGCAAATAAAGGTAGGTAAATATGTAGTACATGTGTATTTGGCATTGTTTTAGATTCTCCTATGCACATATGACAACTAATTAAATTCTGTTATGCAGATGATTTTTAAAAATTTATAAATAAATTATGGCTCAGAGCATCTAAGTAACTTTCCCAAGGTTATGCAACTAATAAATTGGTCGACTGAGTGTATTTGGCTTTTCACCACACTATGGTACTCAAGAGAACACATGTTGTCAAATGTGTATACAATGCAAATCTATATGTGTGTATTTTCTTGTCTCATACTGCCTATAAGTACATAATCCCACAAACAATATGTTACAAGTAAATATACATATATAAATTTATGCACACCTCTATAGAGACACACACTTTCGTTTACATCTTAATCTAATTTTAGTTTCAAATTTTTCAAAAATGGCTTTTCAATTACAGAAAGGAAAATGCTTCATATACCTCAAAGTTATCTACTAATGTATATCATATTATTTATAGTCAGTAATGCTTATTCTTTGACTGGTGTTTATAAATCTAATACATAGTCACCAATATATAAAGAGACAACATGATGTAATATAACAGGCATAGGTGGTGGA
>NW_012101821.1:4219978-4222460 GCF_000951045.1 Mandrillus leucophaeus | reverse complement strand
ATATGATTTGACCCTGTGTCCTCAGACAAATCTCATCTTGAATGGTACTCCCATAATTCCCACATATTGTGGGAGGGACCTGGTAGGAGATAATTTAAATCATGGGAATGGTTTACTCCATACTGTTCTTGTGGTAGTAAATAAGTCTCATGAGATCTCATAGTTTTATCAGGGGTTTACACTTTTGCATCTTCCTTGTTTTCTTTTACTGCCACCATGTAAGGCGTGTCTTTCACCTCCTGCCATGATTTTCAGACCTCCACAGCCATGTGGAACTGTAAGTCCAATTAAACCTCTTTTTCTTCCCAGTCTTGGGTATGTCTTTATCAGCAGTGTGAAAATGGACTAATATAGTATGTTGGTACCAGGAGCGGGGTGTTGCTGAAAATATACCTGAAAATGTGGAAGCGACTTTGGAACTAGGTAGCAAGAAGAGTTTGGAACAGTTTGAAGAGCTCAGAAGAAGAAAGGAAAATGTGTGAAAGTTTGGAAGTTCCTAGAGACTTGTTGAATGACTTTGACAAAAATACTGATAATGATATGGACAATGAAATCCAGGCTGAGGTGGTATCAGATGGAGACGAAAAACTTGTTGGGAACTGGAGCAAAGGTGATTCTTGTTATATTTTAGCAAAAAGATTCGTGGCATTTTGCCCCTGCCTTAGAGATTTGTGAAACTTTGAACTTGAGAGAGATGATTTAGGGTGTCTGGTGGAATAAATTTCTAAGCAGCAAAGCATTCAAGAGGTGACCTGGGTGCTGTTAAAGACATTCAGTTTTAAAAAAGAAGCCAAGAATAAAAGTTCAGAAAATCTGCAGACCAACAATGAGATAGAAAAGAAAATCCCATTTTCTGAGAAGAAATTCAAGCTGGCTGCAGAAATTGGCATCAGTAACGGGGAGCTGAATATTATTTCCCAAAACAATGAGGAAAATGTCTCCAGGGTATGTCAGAGTCCTTGGCAGCAGCCCCCTCCCATCACAGACCCAGAGGTCTAGGAGGACAAAATGGTTTTGGGGGCAGGGCTCAGAGTCCCCATGCTGTGTGCAGTCTAGGAATTTGGTGCCCTGCATCCCAGCGACTCCTGCCATGGCTGAAAGGGGACAACAAAGAGCTAGGGCCATGGCTTTAGAGGGTGAAAGCCCGAAGCCTTGGCAGCTTCCATGTTGTGTTGAGCCTGCAGGTGCACAGATGTCAAGAATTGGGATGTGGGAACCTCCACCTGGATTTCAGAAGATGTGTGGAAACACCTGGATGCCTAGGCAGAAGTTTGCTGCAGGGGCAGAGCTCTCATGGACAACCTCTGCTAGGGTAGTGCAGAAGGGAAATGTGGGGTTGGCGTCTCCACACAGAGTCCTTATGGGGCACTGCCTAGTGTACCTGTGAGAAGAGGGCCACAGTGCTCCAGACACCAGAATGGTAGATTCATCTTCAGCTTACATTATGTACCTAGAAAAGTCACAAACACTCAATGCCAACTTGTGAAAGCAGTCAGGCGGGAGGCCGTACCCTGCAAAGCCACAGAGCAGATTTGCCTAAGACCATGGGAACCCACCTCTTGCATCAGCATGACCTAGATGTGAGAAAAGGAATCAGGGAGATCATTTCAGAGCTTTAAAATTTGACTGCCCCATTGGATTTTAGACTTGCATGGGCCCTGTTAACCCCTTTATTGTGTCCAATTTCTCCCATTTGGAACAGCTGCATTTACCTAATAGCTGTACCCCCATAGTATCTACGAAGTAACTAGCTTGCTTTTGATTTTAACGCTTACAGGTGGAAGGGACTTGCCTTATCTCAGATGAGACTTTGAACTGTGGACTTTTGGGTTAATGCTGAAATGAGTTAAGACTTTGGGGGACTGTTGAGAAGGCATGATGGGTTTTGAAATTTGAGGACATGAGTTTTGGAGGGGACAGGAGTGGAATTATATAGTTTGGCTTTCTATCCCCATCCAAATCTCATCTTGAATTGTACTCCCATAATTCCCACATGTTGTGGGAGGGACCCCGGTGGGAGATAATTTGAATCATGGGGGCAGTTTTACCCATACTGTTCTCATGGTAGTGAATAAGTCTTTTTATCAGGGGTTTATACTTTTGCATCTTCCTCATGTTCTCTTATTGGTGTCATTTAGGGAGTGCCTTTTGCGTCCCACCATGATTCTGAGACTTCTCCAGCCATGTGGAACTGTAGGTCCAATTAAACTTCTTTTTCTTCCCAGTCTCGGGTATGCCTTTGTCAGCAACATGAAAATGGACTAATACAACTACTTAATACATATTTTAAGGTAATTGTTGCATATATGCTGAAACATATTCATTACATTTTATTTGGGCTACCTCATTACATTAAGTGGAATGATCATTAGTTATTTATAGATAAATAATTCTCTCTGTGTATAGTAGATATTTTTCTTAGTGATATTAAAGAATATATTTTGAAATTCAAAATGAGTCAGAACTAGTATTTTAGCAATTT
>NW_012101821.1:4216460-4219803 GCF_000951045.1 Mandrillus leucophaeus | reverse complement strand
TATGGTACTCAAGAGAACACATGTTGTCAAATGTGTATACAATGCAAATCTATATGTGTGTATTTTCTTGTCTCATACTGCCTATAAGTACATAATCCCACAAACAATATGTTACAAGTAAATATACATATATAAATTTATGCACACCTCTATAGAGACACACACTTTCGTTTACATCTTAATCTAATTTTAGTTTCAAATTTTTCAAAAATGGCTTTTCAATTACAGAAAGGAAAATGCTTCATATACCTCAAAGTTATCTACTAATGTATATCATATTATTTATAGTCAGTAATGCTTATTCTTTGACTGGTGTTTATAAATCTAATACATAGTCACCAATATATAAAGAGACAACATGATGTAATATAACAGGCATAGGTGGTGGACAGAACAAAGTGGACCTGCCTTTTCCCAGTTGAGTGATCGTCAGTAATTTACATAGCCTTCCTCATACGAATGATCATCACTTATAAAATCCAGATACTAATGCATACAGTAGTCCCCTTTAATCCACTTTTTGTTTTTTGCAGATTGGGGCACATTTCTGTTCATGTCTCCCACACACAAATTTAATTCCTCTCCATCTTAACTAAGCACTTATCACACACTGTGGCCACAACTCTGGCCTCTGGACAGCTACAGTCTAAAAATAATAAATAGAAAATTCCAGAAATAAACAATTCATGAGTTTAAAATACGTTGTTCCAAGTAGAACGATAAAATCACACTATCCCTTTTCTACCCAGGACATGAATAATCCTTTTGTCAAGCATATCTATGCTGTCTATGCTAGCTGTTAGTAGTCACTTAGCAGCTGGCTAGGTGATCATTCAGATCAACTGTCTCAGTATTACAGAGCTTGTGTTCAAGTCACCTTTATTTTACTTAATAAAGTTCTCAAAGTGCAAGAGTGGTGATGCTGGGAACTCTGATATGCCAAAGAAACGCTGTAAAGTGCCTCCTTTTAGTGAAAAGGTAAAAGTTATTCATTTAATAAGAAAAAAATCTTATGCTGAGATTGCTAAACTCTATAATAAGAATGAATCTTAGCATGAAGAAGGAAAAATAAACTTGTGCTAATTTTGTTGTTTCACTTCAAATTGCAAAAGTTGTGGCCACAGTGTGTGATAAGTGCTTAGTTAAGATGGAGAGGAATTAAATTTGTGTGTGGGAGACATGAACAGAAATGTGCCCCAACTGGTATAACCAGGGTTGGTACTATCCACTGTTTCAGACATCCACTGGGGGTCTTGGAATGTATTCCTTCATGGATAAGGAGGAACTAGTGTACCTTTCAATGTGAGTTGAAGCTGCACATTACAGAGTATAGGTGATTAATAAATTTTGCTTATAATTATGAACAGTAACTATTATTGGTTTAAAAACAGAGTAAAATTTCTGGCCATAGAAAGGATTTCTAGTGTGGCCTGCTATATGATTCTCATTCCTAGAGCTCACTTCTTACAGGGTATGTAGTATTCTGTGTGATCCAGCAATTCTAGTGCTGAAGCAGAAGACAGTTTTCTTTGGTCCTATTTTAATGATAACAATCTCATCTTACACTAAATAGAACATTTAATTTTACTAAAAGTTATTAACTCTATGATTTATCTTCAAAATAAAATGTGCATTTTATAGGAGCAAGTTTTATAAACTTTTAAATGAAGTAAATAGAGACTTACAGAAAAGAAATTTCCACTTAGGTCTCTATGTTACTAGAAACCCAGGATTTCTAGGTTTCACTCAAGTGTTTGTGTTCACATAACCATCCACCAATTAGCCTATCAATATTCTTATTCTTCTACCTTTACATTGCTCAGGATTTATAAGTAAAGAATTGCAAGTACATGTATAATATGCTGATAGTGAAGTATTTCTGATTTGTTTTATAACCGGTATGTGGTGCCTATGCTAAAAACCTCTGTAGCACATGGGTAAAATGGATTTCAGTTTTCCCCAACTTTACCGCAAGGAATGACCTTCCCCAGATCTAAATGACTGACACAAAGGGATGCTTGGCTTTAGCATTCAACTGCTTAAGTTTTCCTTCTCTGTCTTTGATGCTCTAAAACTAAGCTTTTACAAAGAATATCTCTTCATTTTTGTTGATTTTTACTTCATTATGTTTAAAAATTACTAGGTTTTCAACAAATCCCTCTATTAGTAAAACATTTTAGTGCATACCAAAATGCATTTTGGTGCATTAGTAAAATACTTTGCATACCATTTTGCAAAACATTTTGCACACTAATAGAGGTGTGTAGTGAAAATGTATTCAGCTGAATATTTTACTACCATCCATGTGTTATTTTCTTGTTCTTTTCACTGGGAGATAAAAAAATTGTAATCCATTGAAACTCAACTGAAAAAGTATCAGATGCTTCAGTGTACAATAAATTTCACAAAGCACCCTCAAGTGCATATTCAAGTCAAGTAAAAATGGCCTCCATGTCCCTTTCCCTAGCCCTCACACTCTTGAGACCTTAATATTTGTTCCAGGTACAATCATGCACACTTAATTTGAAAAACAAAGCCCTGGTATATTTTGATGTATTAATTAGTACCAAATGAGTACAGTTTCATTTTTTTTTAATAAAGAGAAAAACTCAATCATTAAGCCAACTGGAAAGCGAATGGACTCAGCCAATGCTGCTGACATAGATATTGTACATTCCCATAAATACACAGACTATTCTACCTAAACAATGGTGTGGCTGCTTTTCAGCCTTTGTTCACGTTGGCAATTGTCCTGTTTCTTAATTGCATTTACCCTTTCTAGAATGGCAGTGTGATTTCTCAGATTTACCAGTGTGATTACCTCCAAGTTCTGCAGAACAATTACCTATTATCTTATCTACTAAGCATGTTGTGATCATATTTTTTATCATCTAATAGTTTGTGAGTTGCTCTGAAAAATTCAACTTGATGCCTATTTTTATAATAAATTCTAAGGTATAATTTTGCAATAAATGATGTTTGGCAAATATGATATTAGAGTGGTGAAGTTAATACTTTTTCTTTTGAATAAGTATGATTTTAAAGTTAATGCATTAACAAAGCCTCTCTGGTCACAAATTCATATTTGCATCATTGAAGCTCACAGAAAAAAAAGGTTAGCCTCCAACTGTGCAAGGTACTAAAGTCAGCTCTGATACCTTTCAGAAGTACCAATGGGTTTTTTGGTTCTTTCCTTCTTTCTTTTTTCTTTTCTTATGCTGATCTGTCAAATATCTTCTATATTGTTTATCTTCCTTACCTTCATCATCATCACTAAGAAGTAACTCTAAAACATGTGTGGCATTAATAGACATTTCTTAGCCATTTTCTTCATCAGTTTTTT
>NW_012101821.1:4214561-4216410 GCF_000951045.1 Mandrillus leucophaeus | reverse complement strand
ATTTTGGTGCATTAGTAAAATACTTTGCATACCATTTTGCAAAACATTTTGCACACTAATAGAGGTGTGTAGTGAAAATGTATTCAGCTGAATATTTTACTACCATCCATGTGTTATTTTCTTGTTCTTTTCACTGGGAGATAAAAAAATTGTAATCCATTGAAACTCAACTGAAAAAGTATCAGATGCTTCAGTGTACAATAAATTTCACAAAGCACCCTCAAGTGCATATTCAAGTCAAGTAAAAATGGCCTCCATGTCCCTTTCCCTAGCCCTCACACTCTTGAGACCTTAATATTTGTTCCAGGTACAATCATGCACACTTAATTTGAAAAACAAAGCCCTGGTATATTTTGATGTATTAATTAGTACCAAATGAGTACAGTTTCATTTTTTTTTAATAAAGAGAAAAACTCAATCATTAAGCCAACTGGAAAGCGAATGGACTCAGCCAATGCTGCTGACATAGATATTGTACATTCCCATAAATACACAGACTATTCTACCTAAACAATGGTGTGGCTGCTTTTCAGCCTTTGTTCACGTTGGCAATTGTCCTGTTTCTTAATTGCATTTACCCTTTCTAGAATGGCAGTGTGATTTCTCAGATTTACCAGTGTGATTACCTCCAAGTTCTGCAGAACAATTACCTATTATCTTATCTACTAAGCATGTTGTGATCATATTTTTTATCATCTAATAGTTTGTGAGTTGCTCTGAAAAATTCAACTTGATGCCTATTTTTATAATAAATTCTAAGGTATAATTTTGCAATAAATGATGTTTGGCAAATATGATATTAGAATGGTGAAGTTAATACTTTTTCTTTTGAATAAGTATGATTTTAAAGTTAATGCATTAACAAAGCCTCTCTGGTCACAAATTCATATTTGCATCATTGAAGCTCACAGAAAAAAAAGGTTAGCCTCCAACTGTGCAAGGTACTAAAGTCAGCTCTGATACCTTTCAGAAGTACCAATGGGTTTTTTGGTTCTTTCCTTCTTTCTTTTTTCTTTTCTTATGCTGATCTGTCAAATATCTTCTATATTGTTTATCTTCCTTACCTTCATCATCATCACTAAGAAGTAACTCTAAAACATGTGTGGCATTAATAGACATTTCTTAGCCATTTTCTTCATCAGTTTTTTTAAAAATCTGGTTGCAAATAGTTTTCCTAACATATTAAACCCATCCAAACTGGATTTAATTAAGAATTCTATAAGCTGACAAGATCATCTAACGTCTAAATATTCTGGTAAAAACGGGCAATTGTTTTACTAACTAATGCCTTCATTTCCTCATTCTTACTTGATATGAGTTGAAGAGCTCTGAGACACAGTAAAATCGACATCCCAAGACCAGCATCTTGTGCTTCAGTTTGTATAAATCTACTGAGGCAAAATAAATGATGCTGTGTTTTAGCTACAACACCAAACTGGCAACAGCACTCCAAAAAAATATCTAAAGAAGGGTTGATTCTCTTTGCAGTGTACTCCAAAAAAGTCAGTTCCTAAGAACAATACACACTTGCAGTTTGGAGCTGCTGGGTAAGGTAAGTAGCACGCAGAACAAAGCCTCTATAATCCCAACTCTCAGATTCCAGGTTACATGTGATGTCTATGATGTCTTTCTTGCAGTTGATCCTTGCAATCTCCTTAATATCATATTCATTAGGAGGCATGGAACATAATCATGTTACAAAGGCTTGCTAAAAAAATGACACATTTGAAATTTTCTAGATTCTGCACATAGTTTTAATAAAACAGTAGCCTGGGGAATGTAGTTAGATTTCAAGAAATGTTTTATTTGTATTTGCAGAAAGGAAGGGCTTTCCTGTGTAATCAATTTA
>NW_012101821.1:4203056-4211511 GCF_000951045.1 Mandrillus leucophaeus | reverse complement strand
CCCAAAACAATGAGGAAAATGTCTCCAGGGTATGTCAGAGTCCTTGGCAGCAGCCCCCTCCCATCACAGACCCAGAGGTCTAGGAGGACAAAATGGTTTTGGGGGCAGGGCTCAGAGTCCCCATGCTGTGTGCAGTCTAGGAATTTGGTGCCCTGCATCCCAGCGACTCCTGCCATGGCTGAAAGGGGACAACAAAGAGCTAGGGCCATGGCTTTAGAGGGTGAAAGCCCGAAGCCTTGGCAGCTTCCATGTTGTGTTGAGCCTGCAGGTGCACAGATGTCAAGAATTGGGATGTGGGAACCTCCACCTGGATTTCAGAAGATGTGTGGAAACACCTGGATGCCTAGGCAGAAGTTTGCTGCAGGGGCAGAGCTCTCATGGACAACCTCTGCTAGGGTAGTGCAGAAGGGAAATGTGGGGTTGGCGTCTCCACACAGAGTCCTTATGGGGCACTGCCTAGTGTACCTGTGAGAAGAGGGCCACAGTGCTCCAGACACCAGAATGGTAGATTCATCTTCAGCTTACATTATGTACCTAGAAAAGTCACAAACACTCAATGCCAACTTGTGAAAGCAGTCAGGCGGGAGGCCGTACCCTGCAAAGCCACAGAGCAGATTTGCCTAAGACCATGGGAACCCACCTCTTGCATCAGCATGACCTAGATGTGAGAAAAGGAATCAGGGAGATCATTTCAGAGCTTTAAAATTTGACTGCCCCATTGGATTTTAGACTTGCATGGGCCCTGTTAACCCCTTTATTGTGTCCAATTTCTCCCATTTGGAACAGCTGCATTTACCTAATAGCTGTACCCCCATAGTATCTACGAAGTAACTAGCTTGCTTTTGATTTTAACGCTTACAGGTGGAAGGGACTTGCCTTATCTCAGATGAGACTTTGAACTGTGGACTTTTGGGTTAATGCTGAAATGAGTTAAGACTTTGGGGGACTGTTGAGAAGGCATGATGGGTTTTGAAATTTGAGGACATGAGTTTTGGAGGGGACAGGAGTGGAATTATATAGTTTGGCTTTCTATCCCCATCCAAATCTCATCTTGAATTGTACTCCCATAATTCCCACATGTTGTGGGAGGGACCCCGCTGGGAGATAATTTGAATCATGGGGGCAGTTTTACCCATACTGTTCTCATGGTAGTGAATAAGTCTTTTTATCAGGGGTTTATACTTTTGCATCTTCCTCATGTTCTCTTATTGGTGTCATTTAGGGAGTGCCTTTTGCGTCCCACCATGATTCTGAGACTTCTCCAGCCATGTGGAACTGTAGGTCCAATTAAACTTCTTTTTCTTCCCAGTCTCGGGTATGCCTTTGTCAGCAACATGAAAATGGACTAATACAACTACTTAATACATATTTTAAGGTAATTGTTGCATATATGCTGAAACA
Organism: Mandrillus leucophaeus; assembly: GCF_000951045.1. Lineage (NCBI taxonomy): Eukaryota > Metazoa > Chordata > Mammalia > Primates > Cercopithecidae > Mandrillus > Mandrillus leucophaeus. The sequence continues at coordinate 4,210,110 of NW_012101821.1, read as the reverse complement.
TATTCATTACATTTTATTTGGGCTACCTCATTACATTAAGTGGAATGATCATTAGTTATTTATAGATAAATAATTCTCTCTGTGTATAGTAGATATTTTTCTTAGTGATATTAAAGAATATATTTTGAAATTCAAAATGAGTCAGAACTAGTATTTTAGCAATTTTTAAGTTAAATTAACATGGTTATGAGTAACTATGATAGTTGGCACCTTTTTGCTTACAAAGTGGTCAGGTTACTTTGGTTTAATGTGATAGGAACCCTTCCTGAATCAGATGAAGCAAAGTTGACTCATTGTGATGAGTCTATTGGGTGACTCTCTAGTGACCAGGAAACTGTTATGTAATTTATTGTCTGAACACTATTTTTCTTTTAGGAATGGATCCTGCCAAGCATTCTGGTTATTATAAGAATACCCTGAAATCAACAGATTTGAAGATCAAGCAGAATGTATTTCTAAAGCTGTAAGGACCCTGTTTTTCCTGTTTTTCATTGTGTGTGGACTCTATTCTTACATTTGGCAGAATGTCTTTTCTCAAATGGCAGAAAACATGTCTGCAAACAGCTCCTGAATTTTCTGTCTGAGTTTCATCCAACTAATGATAGATATGTTTTTCTTTCAGTTTTTTTTTTTTTTAATTTTGCAGATACATCTGGGAAGGAAACATAATCAACCAAGAATGACTCCAGTGACTACGTAAGAACACTTACCATAAAATTTGTAAGCATGAATGCACAAATAACAACTCTATGATCACTTTAGTAAAACTACATATTATTCAAGGAGAATCAATTAGAGAAAGGACTATAAGGGCTTTATTTTAGAAAAAATAAGCATGAACCATTAAGACAGAACCCTTAATGAAAGTTTAAAGTAATAATTTATTTTATGGCTGATACTTTGAAATGGCTCTCTCAGCTCTAATAGTAACACTTTTTTAAATAAGTATACCTATAGTAAAGAAGCTACAACTCTGAAAACTACATTTTCCAGCTTTTTAAGTTGTAGATGTGATCCAGATCTGCCAAGGTGAGAAAAATGACTGACAATCAGAAAGAAATATTATAAACACTTATTTTCAGCTAAATGGAGGTGACATTGGGTTTCTCTGGGGCAGCTCTGTTTGACCCCGTACTTTCCTGTCCTGAAATCATAGAGTTAAGTAGCAAGAGAAGGTGCAATGCAATTTTCTCTATAAAATGGGGAGAGTGTTTGACTGTTCTTCTTTGTTTCTTCTGTTCCTTGTTTAACCATAACCATACATTTAGTTTGTAGAAGCAAAACATTGCCTCTGTTTCGTTATGTGACATATCCTTGGAGGAATTGACTATGAATAAAAATAACAAAGGTAAAAAAGAATTAGGTCCTTGCAACAAGATAAACACTGAACAAACTCAAGCTCAACTTTTCTTCGGTCCATCAGAGAAGTGAAGTCAGAACCAATCACTGAAAACTGCAGAGACAAGCAGATACAGAGAACGCACATCAACCTATCTGATCTGTGAGAAACCACTGCAGTCAGTTCTTGATAGAAACACTTAAATGATGATTTTTATCACGTTAGTGGAGATATGTATGGATAAACTTGAGAACTAAAAACTCCTGGGGATCAGGCCTATAGTGGGCCACCCATTTTCATGACTTGTGCATCCAGGAGACCCACTACCTTCTCACAGTAAAATCAGAGAAAAAGCCCCTTATAACTATTTTGAATTATAGCCAGGTGGAAAATAGCTATTTTTTAAAAAAGCCTAGGGAATTCCCACAACAAAATATTACTCAACAAGGAAATATACATCACTAAAATTACTGGATTGGGAGTTGAAAATTACCCAAGCAATTCTCACTCAAGTCTTTCTGTATTAGCTGAGAAACATTTTTAAAAAATGGAAAAAAAAATGCTGATAAGTGCTTGCAAAGGTCAAAGCCTGAGACACAGGCTCACTAAGACTGAAAACTAAGCAGGGAACTATAAACCCTTTCTCCCCGACCCCAATCCCATACACACACTTTTTCACCACCTCAACAGGACTCCTCCTTATTAACAGTGGTCTACAGCTGAAGCAGCTGCAGGGCACAGAATCTATTTATGAAAGAGTTTTTAGAAAATCCAAATGCAACAATAGAAACAAAAACAAAGGTACATGAGGACATCGAAACCTCAGTCATTTAATGGCTGCAGAAAACAGTAATCACTGACTAACTGCTAGGCAGATATATTAGGTTGGTGCAAAAGCAATCATGGCTTTCGCCATTTTTAAAACATTATGTCAACACCACGATTACTTTTGCACTAACCTAATACATAATACCTCATCCTAAAGACCTATGTACCTCAGTTTCTATTACCTAATACTGATGCTCAGTTTTTAATAAAAAATTACAGGGCCTGTGAAAAGATAAGAAGAAACACAATCTAAATATGCAAAACAAGCTTTAAAATGAAACTCAAATATGGCAGAGATTTTGGAATGATCAGGCCAAGAATTCAAAATAGCTATAATTCATTTTCTAATGATTCTAATGGTAAAAGTGGACAACATTCAAGAATAGGAAAAAAAAATACACACACATGAATAGTATAAGCAGAGAGATGGAAACTCAAAGAAAGAAAAAGGAATGCTAGAAATCAAAAGCACTGTAACAGAAAATGAAGAGCGCTTTTGTGGGGTTCATCCATATACTGAGCATGGCTCAGGGGAGAATAGTGAGCTGGAACATGTGTCAATAGACACTCCCCAACCAAAAGTAAAGAGAAAAAAAAAAAGAATAAAAAACAGTGGAGCAAAATATTCAAGACTTCTGAGACAACTATAAAAGGTGTATCATATCTGTAATAATAATACCAGAGGGGGAAAAAAGAGAAAAGAAACAAAATTATTAAAAGTAATAATTAAAAATATTTCCAAAATTAGTGATAGAAAACAAGACACAAGTCCAGGAGTTGAGATAACACCAAGCAGGATAAACAATGGCAATCACAACAATAATAAAACTAAACCGAAGGATACCATTTTAAAACTGCAGAAAACCAGTATCCAAAAGAGAACCTTGTAAAACACCAGAGGGCATTTTTTTTTTTTTTCTAAAGGCCTTACCTGAAGTTGAGCAAGGATAACAATTATAAATTACATCAAATTTATTTTCAAAATCAGATATATTTTCACAAACTATGCAAGCAATAAAAGTGCTGAGCAAAATATTTAAAAGCTTAAACAGACAAAACATACCAATTCAGAATTCTTTTTTTTTTTTGAGACAGTCTTGCCCTGTCACCAGGCTGGAGTGCAATGGCACAATCTCGGCTCACTTCAACCTCTGCCTCCCAGATTCAAGTGATTCTCCTGCCTCAGCCTCGGGAGTAGCTGGGACTACAGTCGTGAGCCACCACGCCGAGCTAATTTTTGTATTTTTAATAGAGATGGGGTTTCACCATGTTGGCCAGGACGTTCCTGATCTCTTGACCTCGTGATCCGCCCGCCTCCGTCTCCCAAAGTGCTGGGATTACAGGCTTGAGCCACCATGCCCAGCACAACTTTGAATCCAGCAAAAGAGAAGAAGACAGATGAACAAAAACTGAGGCAATTTGTCAACAGTAAAACTTTCTTTCATACACTGTTATAAGTTCTTCAGAGAGAAGAAAAGTGATACAAGTCAGAAACTTGAATCTACATAAAGAAAGAGAGCAGTAGAAAAAGAATACATGAAGAAAGGAAATAAAAACAAACAAACTGGATATTCAACATAATTTGAGAAGTACTAGTCTCAACTAAGAATGAGTAGAAAGATACTGCCTGTGGATGCCACTCGACCCAGCCTAAAAGTGGCAGAACTTGACTCAGAAACAGCAAATGCTAATGAAAGCAGGAGAGAATGTAATGCTATGTGCAAATAATAAGAGTTTTATTTTTCCCTTCCCTTAGTTTTAAATAGTGCTTGTTTTAGTTTCTCTTTTCTAAATATGGTATCTGGCAAAAAAGGATCTAGTGATATTATATTGTTTTAATATGTAAGTGCTTATTATAAATGCTTTTGACATATTATTTCAATACCGAGATAAAATATGATACATTTAGAGACAGACATATTTGGAAAATAATCAATATGCTCATAACTATACAATTCTGTTGAGTGTTCAACTTTATTCTTTAATTTAATTTAAATTATTTTCAGGTGATTAGGTAAACATATTTATCTCAAGATCAGGAAGTAAATTATTTTGATTTATATGTCATTTAAACAGCATTTTGGAAATGCAAATTACTTTCTGTGGTATTGCTTTAATTAAGATGCATTTCTTAGCACTTTTTATTAACATGATGTATTCTACTATGAATGATATTCTAGTATTTTGGAAATTTGCATGTACCTCCTAGTGTGTAGCACAATGGTTATTTTTTGTGCTTTATTTAAGTTTATTTGTTGAAAAGTGATCAATCGATTTTTTCACAAACATTAATCTGATGCATTTTCTATAAGCAAAGTGAGCAACTTGAGGTAAATTAAGTAATATAGGTCATAAAATCGCAACATGTGATATTAATCTGATTCACTGACTAGAATTTGATGGAAGGCTATATTTTTATTAAAATCATTCATCTTGTTGATGACTAATTGACCATCGAAGGTCCCTAGTACATGATAAAAATTGGTCGAAGTAGTCATTTTATTTTAACAGTTTCATTGAGCATCACCTCTTCAATGACACAGAATAATTATTTTTCACCCTAAGTGGCATCCATGATATTGCAAGGGATGTGATTTGTTAAGTTATTTTTAAAAGGCTTAAAATGATGATTTTAAAAGAAATGAATATTAACTTATTACTTCACCCTCTTCTATGTACTAATAGTTATGGGGGAAGAAAGGATCATACTGCAATATTTTGTTGATGGCAGAAACACAGAAATTCATTCAAGCAACTGAGCATATTTTTATAGTACATGTGCCGAATTTATGAACCCTCATTATCTTCAGATAAAATGACAATTCAAAACTAGCACACTGTTTTATACGTATTGAATTTGACTTTTCCTAAGTTATCATGTTTGTGCTATTCAGGATATATTTATTTAATATAACTCTTGCTGACATTTTATTTAGATTTTTAGTCTTACATTTTATTTCCACTTTTTCTAAAGGCTAAAAACAAATTTCTTCAAACTATTTGACACAGAATAAATGTGCATGTTGTCCCTTAGCCTCATCTGGAATTAGACATTTCTTCAAATTTCAGAAATATATCGATGGTTGACTACATTATTTTACTTTTCTTTACTCATGGTATATGTACAGCATAATTGACAATGCCTCATCCCTCTTGTAGTGAAAACAAAATGAAGATGTAGATCAATTATTCAGTGAATTAGCTCTACTTGGAACTGAAATTAATGGATTTATATCACCATAAAGGGAAAACGGAAATCTCCAGTGCTTTTTTTTTTTTTTTAACAAGATTCTTTCCTTGTTCCTGTCCTAGTCAATATAGTTATCAGGAACATGAAGATACAGATGTCATGCCCGTGAGCTTTGTCTCTTACATAAAGCTCAAAACCTAGTGCCACAGTGATATTTCATCAAAATATAAGTTCTTCAATTGGCAGAGACTATTTTTTTCCGGAATGCATATTGTATTGCTGTGGTTTGGTAGATAGTAGTAGGCCCTCAGCAAATATTTGTTGAATTAATTAATCTGTAAGAGCAATGAGAATATAAAGAGAATTGATATGTATCATATGGCTAATGATAATAGAGTTTTAAATAGTATGTTTTGTCCTGAGGGAAAAAAAGATTTAAAAGGCATAATGTTTACCCCAACCATACCCAGAAGGTTGTTCATGAAAAGTACAATAAAGTTTTCTACTGATGCCCTTTGACTGGTCAATAGCCTCAGTAAGGTCTTTTATTTTAACATGGTTAGATACTTTCTGATAGGGTGGTCTAAAAAAAATTACATAGCTGCCTAATATGAACACACTATTATTTAATGACATTTAAGGAAAGTCCCCAGGTTAAACATTGTAGTAAGCTTTAAGCACTGTTAATGCATAAACTGAATATTTACGTACTTTAAAGTTCTCATATTATATGATTATATTATAGTCTTACAGAGTGTAACTCCACCACCATATCAAGCAATTATTGATTTCATGAAGTACCTAACAATAACAGTTTTTCACTTAAATTATAGCTTTTGGGAGTCATATGTATTTCATAAAACACTTGGTTACATAGTCAATATTTTACCCAGTTGTTATGAAAATTATATCATAGCTGTTTCATAAAACTAAACGTTTTACTGTTTTTACATCTAATCATGTCTAAAATACCAAAAGCAATGGTAACAAAAGCCAAAATTGACAAATGGGATCTAATTAAACTAAAGAGCTTCTGCACAGCAAAAGAAACTACCGTCAGAGTGAACAGGCAACCTACAGAATGGGAGAAAATTTTTGTGATCAACTCATCTGACAAAAGGCTTATATCCAGAACCTACAAAGAACTCAAACAAATTTATAAGAAAAAACAACCCCATCAAAAAGTGGGCAAAGGATATGAACAGACACTTCTCAAAAAAAGACATTTATACAGCCAACAGACAAAAATGCTCATCATCACTAGCCATCAGAGAAATGCAAATCAAAACCACAATGAGATACCATCTCATACAAGTTAGAATGGAGATCATTAAAAAGTCAGGAAACAACAGGTGCTGGAGAGGATGTGGAGAAATAGGAACACTTTTACATTGTTGGTGGGACTGTAAACTAGTTCAACTGCTGTGGAAGACAGTGTGGCACTTCCTCAAGGATCTAGAACTAGAAATATCATTTGACCCAGCCATCCCATTTACTAGGTACACACCCAAAGGATTATAAATCATGCTGCTAGAAAGACACATGCACATGTATGTTTATTGCAGCACTATTCACAATAGCAAATACTTGGAACCAACTCATATGTCCATCAGTGACAGACTGGATTAAGAAAATGTGGCACATATACACCATGGAATACTATGCAGCCATAAAAAAGGATGAGTTCATGTCCTTTG
>NW_012101821.1:4189170-4203006 GCF_000951045.1 Mandrillus leucophaeus | reverse complement strand
CAGCCATAAAAAAGGATGAGTTCATGTCCTTTGTGGGGACATAGATGCAGCTAGAAACCATCATTCTGAGCAAACTATTGCAAGAACAGAAAACCAAACACCGCATGTTCTCACTCACAGGTGGGAACTGAACAATGGGAACACTTGCACACAGGAAGGGGAATATCACACACCGGGGCCTGTTGTGGGGTGAGGGGAGAGGGGAAGGATAGCATTAGGAGACATACCTACTGTAAACGATGAGTTAATGGGTGCAGCACACCAACTTGGCACATGTATACATATGTAACAAACCTGCACATTGTGCACATGTACCCTAGAACTTAAAGTATAATAAAAAATAAATACATAAACTAATCATGAGAGCATTGTTTAGAATACTAAAAATCAAGAAACAAAGTGAAAAGGCAATGAAATAAAACTAATATTTAAAAATATGTAGGGACTATTTTTTTCATTGTTGTTAACATTATTACAAAGGTACACTAAAAAGACATTGACTTTGAATGATTGTGTTTTATCTGTGAATCCCTTAATCTTACTGTAAATTTTAAAAAGTTTGTTTAAAAAATTTTATGTATAGTCTAATATTCCAGTATAAAAACAAGGCAAATATTAATAAAGTCATGAAGAAAGAAAAATAATCCAACTTTTATATTACACAAACTTACACATGAAACTAAAGTATTGTATATAAATGAAAAAGTTGTAACAACTACTAGTCTTGCAAACTGAAAAAAGATTTATGTTGCACATTGTGTTAATTTATATCAGAAATCTTGTCTATAATAAGATTTGTCTAATATATAATAGATTTTAAATCCTCGAAATATTTGTTTTTTCTGCAAAATTCAACAGACGTAGATGAATTCAGACAGAATGTGAATGTTTCCTGTGTTATATTCACTTTTCAGATTTAAAAAAAAAGGTAGAGTACTTTTAAAAGAACAATGAAAAATTAGGGAATATTTTTGTAATTTCAAAGTGTTCTCACAGTAAATTGCTATGCACAGTAATGTCCTTATTAATTGTGAATATTGTACATAACCACAAAATATTTTATTTAAAACACTTCTAATTTGTATTATATTAAAAATTCATCTTTTTGCATTTTTTCTTAATATGGATATAAATTGTTTTACTATATGCTCTTTTCTTACTGAGGAAAGTGATAATATTTAATATATCCTATTGCCTAAAATTTTAATGTGCCTTAGTTATTCAGCGTGCATGCACAGAGGCTTTAGAGAAGAGAGGAAACCACACTGGTTTTAAAGAATATTTACAACGCAAATTTTTTATCTAAAATTTGAGATAATGATAACTCAACTAGAAAGTCACTCATTCACCTAAAGCTCTAAAATTTCCCCAAGAATAAAACCAAATAATGCATAGAATTCTGTTAACATATTTGTAAGTAAAGCATAAAGTGAAAATGTCAAAATTATTTGATAATTTGCCTGAGTGGCATAAGTTGGATAGTGTAGAATTTCAAATTTCACTTTGGGATCAATTGATCTAATTGATAATATTTGAGAGTGCATGTTATCTACCACTTTCAAGATCCTTTGCCAGATTCAAGGTCTATTTCCAGGATAATGTAGCCCATCAGTGAAGGCTAACACTTCAGAGGTTCAACTGAGAAACTGATATGGTCACATTTAAAGAAACTAGCTTTTCTAGGTAACCCCAGTTCGAAAAAATAGACATGAACAGATGTTGTGTGTGTGTGTGTGTGTGTGTGTGTGTGTGTGTGTGTGTGTGTGTGTGTAAGCTATTCTTCCTTCACGTCCTTTGCTAGGCTACAATGACTATGTGGTTCATAATAATAGCAAATAAAATACAATAAATATAAAAGTTATTTTTTCTGTATCAGTAGTACTATTAGCACTGTTATTATAGCTGCTATATATTGAGTGATTGTAAATCCCCAAGGGCATTAACAACTGACCATTTACGGAAAACGGGACTGACAGCGGAAGAATTTCTTTAACTCTCACAGGATTATGAAATTAATAAATAATTGAATTTGATTTTAAAATGTTATTTTTTGTTTGTTTGTTTGTTTGAATTTCAACTTTTACTCTAGATACAGGATTACACATGCAGATTTGTTACATCAGGGAATATTGTCTGATGCTGAGGTTTGGGGCAGGGATCCTGTTACTCAGATAGTGAGAATAGTACCCAACAGGTAGTTTTTTAATCCAACCCCCACTCCTTCCACCCTCTAGTGGTCCTCAGTGTCTATTGTTCTCATATTTATATCCATGTGTGCTCAAAATCGAACTCACATTTATAAGTGAGAAGATGTGGTATTTCGTTTTTTGTTCTTGCATTAAATTTGCTTGGGATTATGGCCTCCAGCTCCATCAATGTTGTTGCAAAGAACATGGTTTCATTTCTTTTTACGGCTGCATAATATTCTGTGGAGTGTGTACACCATATTTTCTTTCAAACTACCATTAATAGGCACCTGGGTTGATTCCATCTTTGCTATTATTAATAGTGTAGTGATTAACATACAAGTGCATGTTTCATTTACGTATTTTAGCACTTCATCACTTTGTCTTCTATTTCAATCAATTTAAAACACTGTATACAAAGAAATATTTTATTGGCAGAACCACAAGTTTATACATAATTTTGGCATTAATTGTAAGCACAATATTAATCATGTTTTTCTGAATACTTTAATAATTGTTCCTAAAATTGTAACATTAATAATCATTCTTATAGATACAACACTAGCATTGATATATTTTATTTTCATAAAAGACATCAAATGGAATCTAGCTTAAAAGTGACATTCTATAGACTAGAGAAAGGTGGAGTAGCTTACCAGAGTTCTGCGAATTATGGAAATGGGATGCTCAGTCAGTATAGAGCCATGTAAACGACACTGAGATATGTTAGAAAACTCTGTGGCTTTACATTGCCGAGTCTTTGCGTCTTTCCGTATAACTTTTTCATATAACTTTTCCCACCACCCTGACCGATGTCCTACACACATATTCCTTAATTCTAAAGCAAACATAAAGAAGTATGTAATGCATGATGTAAAGCCCATATTTTTGCAGGAATATACAAATGAATTATTTTTAAAATTCAAAATGAATACTGGTTAGGTTTTTGTGTCTTATAAGTAAAGCAACTGGAATGGCTATTGAAGTATATTTTTATCAGGCATATTTAATTTACATTAAAATTTACTAAATTTGTAATACTGGAGTACCAGTAAGTTATGTCACTCAAAATTCCCAGGAAAAAAATATTTTTTTGAGAATGTTAGTCTCTGTAAAAGCATATTAATACCTTAACAGTGCTACCAATTACTGACCTAGAGAAAGTAAATATTTTACTTCTATATTTACATTTCCTGTGTAAATTGTATATGTAAAATTCATAATGAGGAAGTATAGAAAAAATGAATTAGAAGAAAGTTAAATTGAATTAACTTGCTACCTCAACAAGTAATTACTGCATACCTGCTACCATTTATTGATGTACCTTTATAATTTTATTTATTTTGTCTATTTGAGGATGTTATTTTCATTATATTCTTGTTATATTTCATTTGCTTCAAGTAAATAATTGGGAATAATTTTGATCATATATGTAATATTCCTAAAATACTTCTGGAAGTTATGAACAATTAGCTTGTAAAATGTTAATAGCCATCATGAGATTTACAATATAAATGGGAAGAGACACTCACATCCAGATGACAAAAGGTGTGAATTCACTGCATGTATGAACAAGTTGATGAGCGAACTCAAAAGAAGGCAATTATCACTGCTGAAAATTATTTTTTTAAAAATCCATTAAATATCTTTGTACATTTGTCCTAAGGACAACAAATAAAAAAAAAAAATCATGAAAATCTACTAAATCTCAGTGAAAGCAGTGAGGCATTTGAGCAGTGGCACATCTCAGAAATATTTTATAGGAACATTATGTATATGCTCAAAATTATTCATTTGAGGCAGCTGAAACATAATTAATTTAAGTTCCTTTTTCTTGTTTCACCACTGAGATCAGCATATGAAAGCTCCAATATGAGTAGATACAGTTAAAAACACAGTTCTAGCTCTCCCCTTATTTTCCAGTCAAAGAGTTTGGTACTTTCAAGGAGTATCAAGTCACACACATTTCTCATCCCCAGATCTGTGTTGCAATAGCTCCATTCCAAGTAAGAACAACTGAGAGGTCTGAAGCTCTTTTCTTTCACCACATTCCCATTGTATGGCAACTGGTCTATCTCAGTTGCAGTTGGCTGAAAATACTAGGTCCTTTGTCATCCTCATCAGAGCTTACTCATTGAGTGGTTCTACTTGGGGAGAGGCAAGCTGAGAAGACCAGGGGAGGGTTACCCATTCAAACACTTGGTCATGAAGTAGGGTTAGCATTTTTGGAGAAGTAGGCTATAGTACTCCAGAGTGTTCCTAGCTCCAGAGCAATGATTAGAAGTTTTTTTCCCATATAGATGAGGTACACTATAACAGAGGTACCAAAACTCTCCCCAAGTAAACTGACTTTATTTGGAACAAAGTGTGAGAAAGTTCAAACCTAAAACTATAAAATAACTGCTAGACACATACCAGAGAGAATCACGGAAAGAGATAGCTTACAAAATTATCCTTAGACTGAAACAAGCCTTAAAGATAAGATCTACCTCAAATCAAAGGGCTAAATATTATGTCACCAAACCATGAAGTAATTTGTGTCTTAGATACTTAGTAAGCCCAATAGAGCATTCAGCAGGCAACTATTGGAGGCTAATATCTGGGTGTGATATTCACAGAAGTAGACAACCTGTAATCTATCTATCTATCTATATACATATAATCAATGAAAACAGGAGATGGTTTTGGTTTTTCAGAAAAAATTAATAAATAAGATTGATAGACCACTAGCTAGATTAACAACACCACCTATGAAAACAGAGAAGATTCAAATAAGTACAATTAGAAAATGACAAAGATAACATACAATTGATCCCACAAAAATGCAAAAGATCTTCAGAGACTACTATAAACAACTCAAGGCACATACATTGGAAAATGTAGAGGAAGTTGATAAATTTATGAAAGCATCCAAGATTAAATTAGCAAGAGATGAAAATCCTGAACAGATCAAATTTGAACTTTGAATTGGAATCAGCAACATAAAGCCCACCAAACAGAAAATACTCTGGACCGGATTGATTCATGGCCAAATTCTACCAGAAGTACAAGGAAGAACTAATACCAATCCTACTGAAATGATTCTAAAAAATTGAGGATAGGTCCTCCCTAATTCATTCTACGAAGCCAGCATCAGCTTTATATCAAAATCTGGTGAAGACACAATGAGGAAAGAAAACTTCAGGCCAATATCTCCGATGAAAACAGATTTAAAAAATCCTCAATCAAATACTAGCAAACTGTATTCAGCAGTACATCAAAAAGTTAATACACCACAATTAAGTAAGCTTTATTCTTGTGATGCAAGACTGATTCAACATATGCTAATAAAAAATGTGATACATTGCATAAAGAGAATTAAAAGCAAAGCCATATGATCAACTCAATAGATGCAGGGAAAAAGTTTTTGATAAAGTCTAACATTAACTCATGATTAAAAAACAAAAAAACTTTCAAGAAACTATGTATTGAAGAAACATATATCAGAATAATAAAAGCCATCTATAAAAATTTCATAACCATAAATGGGCAAAAGCTGGAACCATTCCCCTTGAGAACTAGAACATGACAAAAATGCCCACTCTCATCACTCCTATTCAACACAGTACTGGAAGTCCTAGCCAAAGTAATCAGGTAAGAGAAAGAAGTAAAGGAATCTAAATGGAAAAGGAAAAGCCAAGTTATCTCTTTCTGCTGAGAATATGCTTCTGTACATAGAAAATCCTAAAGACTCCACCATATAGTTCCTAGAACTGATAAACAATTTCAGTTAAGTTGTAGAATACAAAAATCAATGTACAAAAATCAGGAGCATATCTATATACTAATACCACCAAAGCTGAAAGTAAAATCAAGAACATAATTCCATTAATAATAGCCACAAATAAAATGAGATACCTAGGAATACAGCTAACCAAGGAAATGAAAAATTTCTATAAGGATAACACAAAACTGCCAAAAGAACTCAAATATAACACAAATAAATGGGAAACATCCCATGCTCATGGAATGGGATAATCAATATTATTAAAATAGCGATACTGCCTAAGCAATCTACAGAGTCAACACTGTTCCTATCAATCAAACCAACACAATTTTACATAGTTAGAAAAAAAAAAAAAAACTATTCTAAAACTCACATGGAACCAAAAAGAGCCAAATAGCCAAAGCAATCATAAGGAAAAAGAACAAAGCTACAGGCATCATGTTACCCAACTTCAAACTGTACTATGAGGCTATAAACAAAGCAGCATGGTGCTGATACAAAAACAGGCACATAGACTAGTGGACCCAAATACAGAGTCCAGAAATAAAGCTGCATACCCACAAATTTACGATTTTCGACAGGGCTGACAAAAACAAGCAATAGGGAACAGATTCTCTATTCAACAAATAGCTCTGGGATAACTGACTAGCTGTATGAAGAAGAATAAAAATGGACCTTAATTTTTCACTATATGCACAAGCTAACTCAAAATGAATCAAACATTTAAATGTAAGACCTCAAAGTATAAAAATCCTTGAAGAAATCCTAGGAAACACCATTCTCGTCACCAGCCTTAGCAAAGAAATTTTGGTTAAGTCGCTAAAAGCAATTGCAGCAAAAACAAATGTTGACAAATGGGACCTAATTAAGCAACAGCAATTCAGCACAGGGAAAGAAACTATAAACAGAGCAAACAGCAAACCTACAGAATGGAAGAAAATATTCAAAAAGTATGCAGCCTAATATAAAAAATATATACGAAACGTAAGCAAATCAACATTCAAAAAGTAAATAATCCTGTTAAAACAAAGGCAAAGTACATGAACAAGCCCTTCTCAAAAGAAAACATACAAATCACCAACAAACATACTTTTTAAATGTTCATGACCACGAAGCATCAGATAAATGCACATCAAAACCACAATGAGATACCAGCTCACCCAAGTTAATATGGCTATTTTTCAAAAGTTCAAAAGAACAGATGCTGGCAAGGTTGCAGAGAAACAGTGTATACCTATACACTGTTGATGGGAATATAAATTAGTTCAGCCACTGTGGAAAGCAGTTTGGAAATGTCTCAAAGAATTTAAAACAGAATTGCCATTCCACCCAGCAATCTCATTACTGGGTATACGGAAAATACATCATTACACCAAAAAGGCACATGCAGTTGTATATTCATCACCACACTATTCACAATGGCAAGATATGAAATCAACTTAGGTGGCCATCAGTGGTGGCTTGGGAAAAGAAAATGCGGTACATATATACCATGGAATTCTACACAACCGTAAGAAAAAATGAAATCATGCCCTTTGCAGCAATACAGATGGAGCTGGATGCCATAATATTATACCAAACAAATTAAAACAGGAAGAGAAAACTATATCCTGTATGTCCCCACTTATAAGTGGAAGTTAAACATTGAACACACATGGACATAAACATAGGAATAATAGACACTGCAAACTACTAGAGCGGGGAACGAGAGAAGGATATGGGTTGGAAAACTACATATTAGGTACTATGCTCATTACCTGGGTGCAATATACGCATGTAAGAAACATGTACATGTACCTCCTTTATCTGAAATGAAGTTAATTTTTTTATAAAAAGAAATAAACCTTAAATTTATAATCAATTCATTTTGACAAGTGTACCAGCTCAATTTAATAGGATAAATATTGATCTTTCCCAAAAATTTTGTTCAGATAACTGGATATTCAAGTGCCTAAAAATGAAGTTGAACCTTTTTCTCACACCTTACACAAAAAAATCTCAAAATAAATTGTAAACATAAATGTAAAAGCTAACCTTATAAAATTATGAGTCATAAATATGGGAGTAAATCTGCATGACTTTAGTTAAAGCAAAGCTTTCTTCCAAAGGACATCAAGAGCATGAACAACAACAACAACAACAACAACAACAACAATTTTGTAAATTGAACCTCATCAAAATTTAAAAATTTTGCAATGAAGAAAATGAAAAAGAACAACCAATATTTGAAATTGTATTTAGCTTGGGGGAATTCAATCTAGAATATTTGGAAAATTCAACTCAATAAAAAAAAAATGATCCATTAAGAAAGGGGCAAAAGATGGAAATAGATATTTCTTCAGAGAAGTTATATAGAGTTACCACATGACTAAGCAATTCACTTCTAAATTCCTAGAGAAGTTAAAAAGCATGTCTACACAAAAATTCATACATGACTGTTTATAGAAGCATATTTATAATAACCAAAAAGTGGAAATATGCATTAGTTGATGCACAGATAAATAATAGGTATAATATCTATTGTATGGATTACTGTTTAAAATGATAAATAATGATGAAATGATATATGCCACAACATCAATGAGCCTTGTAAACATTATGGTAAATAAAAGAAACCAGTCACAAAAAGTCATAATTGTTTCATTCTGTTTATATGGAATGTCTAAAATAGGCATTATGTATAGTGATAGAAAATTGCTAAGGTGAGGAAGGGGGATGAGAGAGGGTTAATGATAATGTGTACTGAATTTTTTTTTTTTTTGGCATTATGAAAATATTCCTAAGATCATGGTGATGGTAGCTCAACTCCATGAATATACCAAAAACCACTGAATTGTGTAAATGAATGAAAAACATGATAAGTACATTACATTTTAATATGGCCATGAAAATGAATGATATATAATGATACATAGTAAATATCGAAAGGAAAAATGTCTAGCTCCATTTACACCATTTGGGAACATTTGATACATTATCTTGCTGAGTCACTTACATTTTTATTTATTTTTATTTATTTATTTTTTGAGATGGAGTTTCACCCTGTAGCCCAGAATGGAGTGCAGTGACACGATCTCAGCTCACTGCAACCTTCGCCTCCTGGGTTCAAGAGATTCTCCTGCCTCAGCCTCCCTAGTAGCTGGGATTACAGAGCCCACCACCATGCTCGGCTAATTTTTTGCATTTTTAATAGAGATGGGGCTTCACCGTGTTGGCCAGGCTGGTCTCAAACTCCTGACCTCAGGCGATCTGCCTGCCTCAGCCTCCCAAAGTGATAGGATCACGCCTGGCCTACATTTTTAGTTTTTAAAAAAATTTTAATAATATATGTAAGAGCTCTTTTCATATTATCATGAACAATTGTTCTACCTAATTTTAATGCCTACTCAGTATTACTTGCTATTTTATTTTAGCTGCAACACAAGCTCTGTAACAAGTCACCTGATTATGAATCTTTAGACTTAGCTCCAGACTTACACTGTTACTATAAATAGAAACTTTGTTCATGTGCGTATATGTGTAGGTAATATTTATGGTCAAGTGTATTAGATGAATAAGTTTATTTACTCAATCTAAAGGATATATGGGATAATTCCCAGAAGATGATGAAGTACAACGCACCAAGAATCCGTCCTTCCAAACAGGAAAACTTGTAGTCAGACTCTGTCTGATGTAATGTTGTTGAAACTCTGGAGCCTTTTGAAGCTTTCCACTTCCAGGCTAATTTCAGTCAAATTTAGCTCAACACAGTTGCAGCTACTATACTTCCATGTTAGTCACAATGACTAGATAAAATAGACATCAAATCAGAAAGATCACAGGAGACAAAGAAATACATTATATAACAATAAAAGGTCCGATACAGAAATAAATATAAAAGTCACAAACATTTACACCATCATTATATGATGGCATCATTACATGAGGCAAAAATAATTTAACAGACCATCAAAATGTATAAAGCAAAACTGACAAATTAAGGGTGACATACACAGGCCTACAATAACAGTTGGAAATTTCAGTATTTCACTCTCAATACTGAATAGAATAACTGAATAGATTATAAAGAAAGTAAATAGAGAACTTTAGACATAAAACAACAAAATCTAACACACACACATATATGTAGAATGCTCTACCTAACAACAGCACACATGTTTTTCTCAAGTGCATTGGACATTTTCCGGGATAGATCTTATGTCAGGCCTTAAATTAAGTCTTGATAGATTTTTTAAAAAACAGATATCACACAAAGTATGCTCTCCAATCACAATGGATGAAATTAGAAATCTGTAACAGAAGTAAAACTGGAAAATTTATAAAACTGTGAAAATTAAACAGCATACTCTTTAACTACCAATTGAATAAAGAAGAAATAACAAGGAAAATAAGAGATGAAGGCAAATGAAAATACAAGAAACCAAAACTTATGAGACTCATCAAAAACAGTGCTCAGGGAGAAATTTATAGCTATAAATGCTTACATTAAAAAAAAAATCTAAAATCAACAAGCTATCTTTACAACTGAAGAAACTAGAAAAAGAACAACTTAAACCTAAAACAGAATGGAGATAAATATTGAACAGATAAACAAAATAAGAGAAAAGAAAAACAATAGAGAAAATCAATGAAACAAAAAGCTGTTTTACTTTGTTTTGCTTTTGCAAAGATTGACAAAACTGGAAAACCTTATTTAGATAGAGTAAAGAAAAAAAAGATCAAAAAGACTCAAATAACTCTAATAAAAAATTAAAACTGGGACATTACTACTGATTCTATAGAAATAAAAACAATCATAATGGATTACTATAAACAACTATATACCAAGTTCAATAAGCAAGATTAATAGACAAATTCCAAGAAATACAAAAGCTCTCGAAATTAATCACAATGAAATAGAAAATGTGAATAGGTCTATACCTGATAAGGAGATTTAGTCAGTAATTAAAAACCTCCCAACAAATAAAAGCTCTAGACCTGATGGCTTTACAGGTGAATTCTACCACACACTTAAAGAATACCTAACAAATCCTTCTCAAACATTTTCAAACACTTGAATAGGAGGGAACACTTCCTAGTTTATTCTTTGAGGCCAATATTACCTTCATACCAAAGCTGGAAAAACATACTACATGAAAACTAAAGACCAATATATTTTTTTCATAAACATTGATTTAAAAAATCCTCAACAAAATAATATTAAACCAAGTTCAGCAGCATATTAAAAAGATGATACAACATGACCAGGTGGGATTTTTTTCCTGGAATGCAAGGGTGATTCAACATATGAAAATCAATTATTTCCTTGATAATGAATGATGCTGAGCATTGTTTTTCATCTGTTTGTTGGCCATTTGTATGTCTTCTTTCGAGAATTGTCTGTTCACGTCCTTTGCCCACTTTTTGATGCAAAGAGAAGAAATGGCATTCAAATTGAAGAGGAAAAAAGCAAAATTATCTCTCTTCACAGATGATATAATCTTAATTATAGAAAATGCTAAAGGTTTTACACATAAAAAACAAACCTAATAAAAAAAGGTTCCACATATAAAAAATACAGCTAATAAAAAAATTCAGCAAAATAGCAGAATTCAAAGTCAACACATAAAAATCAGTTGCATTTCTACACACTAACAATAAACAATCTGAAAATAAAATTTAAAAACAATTTTATTTGTAATTATATTAAGAAGAATAAAATATTTAGGAATTAATTTATGCAAGGAGGTAAAAGATCTATACAATGAAAACTAAAACTTTGCTGAAAGAAATAAAATAAGTGAATCAGAATATCTCTTCCTCACAGATCGAAAAAATTCATATTGTTAAGATATCACTATTACACAAAGCAATCTACAGATTCAATGCAATCCCTATCAAAATCCCATAATTTTTTGCAGACCAAAAAAAACCCACCCAAAAATGTCTACAGAATCTCAACAGACCCCAAATATTCAAAACAATATTGAACAATAAGAATAAACCTGGAGGACATATGCTTCTTGATTTCAAAAACTACTATAAATCTGTAGCAATTAACAGCGTGGTACTGGTATAAAGACAGAAATACAGACCAATATAATAGAAATAAACTCTTGCATATGAGCCCAAATTATACTTGATAATGATGTTAAGATTATTCAATGTGGAAAGTACCGTTTTTTTTTTTTTTTCAGCAAATGGTACTGAAAAAGTTAGATACCCACATGCAAAAGAATAAAGTTGAAACCTTACCTAACACCATACACAGATACTGACTCAAAATTAATGAAAGATCCAAATGTAAGACCTAAAACTATAAAACTCTTAAAAGAAAAGATAGGACAAAAGTTCATGACATTGAATTTATCAATGATGTCTTGGATAAGACACCAAAGACACAGGCAACAAAGTAAAAAATTAAAAATTGGACTTTATGACAACTAAAAGAAAAAAGTGCATAAAATGAAGTATGAACAAAATAAAAAAGCAACATACAGAAGAAGAGGAAATATTCACTATTCATATATTTGATGAAATTAATATCCATGTATAGAGGACTTCAAGCTCAACAACAAAAATAGAAACAATCTGATTCACAAAAGGGCAAAGGAGGGGCCAGGCGCTGTGGCTTGTGCCTGTAAACCCAGAAATTTGGGAGGCCAAGGTGGGCGAATCACTTGAGGTCAGGAGTTCAAGACCAGACTGGCCAACATGGTGAAACCCCATCTCTACTAAAATAAGTAAGTAAACAAATAAATAAATAAATACAAAAATTATCCAGGTGTGGTGGTGCACAGCTGTAATGCCAGCTACTCAGGAGGCTGAGGTCGGAGAATAGCTTGAACCCAGGAGCCAGGGGTTGCAGTGAGCCGACATTGCGCCACTGTGCTCTCCAGCCTGGGTGACAGAACGAGACCTTGTCTCAAAAAGAAAAAAATAATAATAGTAATAAAAATGGGCAAAGGACTTGAATACATATTTCCAAAGAAGACACACATGTTGCAGCAGGCACCTGAAAAGATGCTCAATGAGCATCACTAATCATTAGGGAAATGCACCTCAAAACTACAAGATAGCACTTTACACTCATTAGGATGGCTACTATTTAAAACAAAAACAGAAACAGAAAATGTGCTGTAAAAGATGTGGAGGCATTGAAACCTGTGTGCACTGTTGGTGGTGATATAAATAGTATATCCACTGTAAAAACAGTAGGGTGTTTCCTCAAAAAAAAACAAAGATAGAATTATCATGTAATCCAGTAATTCCTCTTCCGGGCATGTATCCAAAAGAAATAAAAGCAGGGTCTTCAAAACATATTTGTGTACCCATGTTCATAGCAGCATTACTCACAATAGCTAAAAAATGGAAACAACCCAAGGTGTTGATGGTGAGGTGGAATAGATGAATAAAATGTGATATATACATATATTGGAATATTATTCAGCTTTAAGAAGGAACAGATTCTGATATACACTATGACATGGATGAATCATGAGGACATCGTTCTGAGTGAAAAAGTCAGACATAAAAAGACAAACAGTGTATGATTCCATTTATATGAGCTATTTAGAATTATCAAAATCATAGAGACAGAAAATAGATGGATTAATACCAAGAACTGGGGAGGAGAGGAGAATGGTGAGTTATTGTTAAATGAGTATAGAAATTCAGTTTTATTAGAGGAAAGGGTTATGGAGAAAAATGGTGATATGGCTGCACACTATGAATGTGTTTAAGACCAGATAACTATATACTTAGAAATGCTTAAATAGTATATTTTATATTATGTGTACTTGCTCCAATAAAATATTGGGAAAATAACTTATGTGTATACTTTTAAAATATTGCCATATATATATATATATTTTTTTTTTCTTTCTTTCTTTCTTTCTTTCTTTT
>NW_012101821.1:4142812-4189020 GCF_000951045.1 Mandrillus leucophaeus | reverse complement strand
GTATTTTTAGTAGAGACGGGGTTTCACCATGTTAGCCAGGATGGTCTTGATCTCCTGACCTCGTGATCCGCCCTCCTCGGCCTCCTAAAGTGCTGGGATTACAGGCGTGAGCCACCAAGCCCGGCCTTTGCCAAGTATTTTTAAAGAAATACCCTCAAATACTATCACAGTAACATGAGTGCCTGTGCACCTGTTTGTCTACAACCACAAGCTACTGCTGTATAATTGCAATCCTTTGTTCCCAGTATTCATACCTTCCATCAACAAAGAAAAATACACATACAGTGTAGGAGAACCAATATAATTAATCACTGCAGAAGTGAGAACATAATACTCCGGATTGATCTGGACAAGTGGTATATGTCATTCATTTTACAGTGCTTCATTCCTGATGTGAAGATTATGCAATCAAAATCAGTAATGCTGGTGAAGGATTTCTTTCCCATTTTACAAGATTCCATAAAGAAACATTTTCCTAAACTTTCCTGGCCTCTTATTCCTCTAACCCTTTCTTCTATGGTTGGTAAATTAAATAATTATGACTGGAAAGAGGAACTGGGCATCTGTTTCTCAGTCACTATTTCCTTTCTCTTGCAAGTTGATTATCTGCAGATAACACATATTTTAACTTTTTTCTGCATTATTTGATATTTAAGGGAAAGACAATGATGAGAGAAGGAATATCAATTTCTATGGCTGCCTATTTCTAGATAGATATTCCAGTTTAATTTTAGGGATTAAAATTGGAAAAAAAATATATATTTTTGCTCAGATACCTAAACTTCATTTTTAGTTTTTTTTAGTTGTGATATAATGAACATTATGGTAATTTTCAGCCTTCCTATTTGGCATTTTTTAAATTGATAACAAATATATTTTTAGTTGGAAGAATCAAATGTTACCAATGTTATGGAATATAACATTGTAAACAGTGTAAAATTAACAAATGAAACTCATATTATTCACTGCTAAACAGAAGTAAGCCTTAATTATAGGCAATCTACCTACTTTCAGAAAAAATGTAAATGTCACTGTTTGCATATGCATAGAAAATGTGAGTGGATCAATGAGCATAACAGAAAGAAAAATCTTTCCTCACTAAAAGGTTAAGTATACAGGATTTCATTACTTATACTATATAAAACAGACAAGTAAGAATGGTTACCTAACATATTTTATGAAGCTAATACAAATTTAACTCCCATAATGGTCTATAAAAATGTTGGGGCAAAAATTATAAAAAAAAAATTTAGCTAGTGAAGATAAAATATCTTGAATATAACATTTGTTGAATAAAAATGTAAATAATATAAAAATCATGAAAATATAAATTGATAACAAAAATTCAAATATAGTTTAAAGCAGAAAATTCATCAGCAAAATTCAAAATGAAAATGCAGTAATGAGAAGGCTGGGTTATGGCCTTAAAGGAGGGTAAGTTTTGATAAATAAATAAATATTTACATGTATATACACATATGCAGCAAAATGCCCTTAATCGATAAACTTTCATTTACTTTTCCTTTAAGCCTAAGAACAAAATAAGAATGCTTGTAAAGTTACTAATCATAGTACCATTACACTAAAAACACAAAACAGAAAGCACTCACAGTTCAAAATTTATATAAAGAAGAGATTAATCATTTTTAAGAAATATGAAAGAAGATCTGAAAAACAGACAACCCATGCTCTTGGATAGGAAAATGTAATATAAAATATGTCAACTTTCTCAACTTAATATACACATGTAATAAATGAAAATTAATTTTTAATTTTGTGAGGATCTCAAGCTGCCCCATGCATTAGTAACCTAAACAAGTAAACATTTATTGTGTTTCCTGAGAGCTTCTTACTTTCTAGTCTGAGCTTGACTGATTTTGGCAATTATCTGGGATGGCATCCATCAGCTAAAATATCTTGACTCTGCTATATGTGCTCTCTTGTCATTTGTGATGCTAGAAAAGCCTTGTTTTCATGTTGAGTAAAGGAGAAAAAACCAGGCTGTAATGTGCATGTCCACCTGATTCTGAGCCTCTGAATTGGCACATTATTGTATCTGTTTCATTCTGGTGGCCAGAGCAAGTCACAAAGTAATCCTAGAGTCAAAAAATAGAAAAATCAGCTTCAAAATCTGAAATTAAGAAGGTGCAAAGTCATTTTACTATAGCTGTAGGTTCAACAAGGGACATAATGGGAGGAAATTTTCTGATTAATCGGCCATAAAGGGAATAATAAAAGTTTGTAAATAGTAAAATAAAATATGAGCAAAAATAGCAAATGCAGGGGATTTATACTACCTGAGAGCAAAATAATCTGCAATTCCATCATAGTAATACTTACAATTATTATTACTGGCTCAAAAATATACAAATAGATGAATTTAAGCAAAATGCAGAATTCCAAAATAGATTATATATGTCATATATCATATATGCAATTGAGGTTTTATAAATGTAGCATTACATATTAACAAATTATAAACTGTTTAGTGCATGTTCTTAGAAAAAAGTATGACTTTATGCAGAAAAGTAAAACAAGGAAATATGTATTTTTAACAAAAATCATACACAAAGGTACATACCAGATGTTTTAAATAAGTCAATTGAAAATACAAATACTAATTGACTTATCAGTCCAATGAGGGATGAGAAGGACACCAGAATTACCTTTTGAGATAGGAATAGCACTGCATAGTCACAGGAGGATGGAAAAACACAAACAATAGCTAAAATGAGAAGTAAGCAAAGAAACTACAAGATTAACAGAAAACCCCAAATATGCAAGAGAAAATGACTAGAATTGTGGTCAGGGTGACATCTCCATGACTCTTCCAGAAAAATCAAAACTAGGAAGAAAGTCGTCAAGAATGGGGGTCCATGAAATCCGCTGCTTTTCCAGAATAACTAATGATTATTCTACCCCCAAAGAAATACCCATAAGATAGGAATGCTTAGTGGTCACAGGGGAGGCGGGAAAATATTAAGCAGTAATTTCAGAAAATAGTAAGAAAGGAGCTGTTAAAATTAGCTACAAGGACAAGGAAGAGACTGATTGACAAGACTCTAATAGAACAGGTGGGAGTTGAGTTAACTGAGACCAGCTAGGTCCATTATGGCCCTTGATGCGACACATGCCCTACCCCAGATCTAATTACACACTAAATCAGAAACTCACCAGTGCCATGACAGATCCCAGCATGGCCATATTTTGTTTAAAAATGGTTGGCACTTCAATTCTAATAAAACTTCACTTTTTTTTTCCCCTAGAAAACCTCATGGTTACTCTACCCCTTTGTTAGAAGAGCCCATATAATTAGAAACCCAAACTCCATTGTGCACTGCTCACACCTCCAAGTATGCCCACACTCTTACTGAGTGTGAATGGTTTTGTACTCAATGCGTACTTTTGCTTTGCAATAAAAGCTTGTTGTCTTTTGCTTCATTCTGACTCATCCCTGAATTCTTTCTCTGGATACTGGCTGGGGGTGATGTCTCACTGGCACCTGGAGGCCCTCTTGAGCCCTCCAGCAACATTTTGATCAAATGTTTATCTGCTTTGTGAATTCATTATTGTTCAGATAACCTGTATGGTTTGCTCTTGCTTTAAATCCAAGTCTGTGTCTATTAACATTTTATTCTCAGTCATTATCATCGTCTCACTTTTGTCATGGTTGGCTATCTGGAAGTACACTTTATAAGTTTTCCGTGTAAGTATTAGTAAAAACATTTTACAACAAAGTTAAAAAGCAGGCTACACATCACTCCATATTTTGAATGCTTAATAATATATCAGTATCATTTATCTGACATATTTCCATTGAAAATGTGACTATTAAACAGTGATTAAAATCCAACAAACTATCCTTATGACATTTATTTGAATCTTCAGTTTAATAATGATGTTAAGTAAAACGTTTTATTGTTAACCATAAATCCGTACGGAACTGCACAAACCTCTATTCTTGCCTCCTCAGAAGAAAGAATTCGACTGAGGGACATAAGGCAGAAAGAGGGACCAAGGCAAGTTTTAGAGAAGGAGTGAAAGTTTATTAAAAAGTTTTAGGGCAGGAATGAAAGGAATAATGCATGCTTGAAAGAGAGCCAAGCAGGTGACTTGAGAGAACAAGTACGCAGTTTGACCTTTTGACTTGGGCTTTTACATACTGGCATGCTTCTGGGGTCTTGACTTACTCCTCCTCTGATTCTTTATTTGGGGTGGGCTGTCTGCATGCGCAGTGGCCTGCCAGCACCTGGAAGGGGCTGTATGCATAGTGCATTTACCGAAATTGTGCACGTGCTCACTTGAGGAGTTCCCTTACCAGTCAGGTGATTCTAGAAGAAGGTCATATACCAGTTAAATTCCACCATTTTGCCTCTTAGTGCACATGTTTGAGCTCTCTCACCAAGCTCCTGTGGTCTTATTGGGAAGCTGCTAATCACCACTATTATTTTTTTTTTCTATCTTTTGAAAGACTGCCTTTCCCTGGCACTGACTGTGACAAATTCTTATTTTAGAGAGACAATTTAATAACTGCCTAACCATCACCTGATGGTCACCTGACATTCCTGGTGTGTAGGCTCTCTCCTGCCTTGTTCACGTCTGCCTGAATACCTACTGTAACATTATTACTGGTAAGTAATATTTAAAAATACATAGATGCAAAAAACTCTCATCTCCAGTATTCCATTCCATTATATACTCATGTGAGAGTGCAAAAGTGTTTACATAAGAATATTTTGTAATAATATTTTATTAGTAGAAACTCTATAAATAATGTGCCCAAGCTAAGTATATATTAATATAGAAAACACCTCCCATATATTCATACATATATTTATGAAGAAATATGATGAGTCCAGAATAAAGTGGTATGTCTGTATTAACAGACGAGAAAATACGTTCAAATATGTTCAAGTGTAATAAGACAATACATAAGTTACAATGATGTAAGTATAGGGTGTAGTTACTTGTAGTAAATGATATAACAATAGTTCTATTGAGTAAATGGAAAATACAGGAAGTAGCTTTCACGTTTTGCTTTGTTTTGTTTTGTTTTGTTTTTTTTACTTCATCAACTTTATTCATTGACAGATCTGAAAGCCAAATGTAAAATCGAGCTGTTGGTGGAGTTGCATTCCCTGTGCAGTCTTTCAGGGAAAACCTGTTCCTTGTTTTTGCAGCTCCTGGTGGTTGTGAACATTCCTTGTCTGTGACTGAAACTATTTCTCTGTTCTGTCTTCACATTATCTTCTCTAGGGTGTCCTCTGTATCTTTTATAAGGACACTATAAAAATGTCTATAGCAATGACTGCTATGGAAGTTACATAAAAACAGGCTTGTGTTTTTTAATTGCATAAATAACCAAAATGGTTATCTTTATTTAATTTTAACATATTTTTAAATTTAGGACATAGTTATTTTAATTTTAAATCATTAGTCGTATGAGATGTGTAATTAGTTGATATTTAATGAGAAGTGTTAAAATTCTTGAAGGTACAAACATTTATTTTGGAAACAGGATAGGATTTTATAATATTCAAATAACACACATGACTGACCTGTTCCAATTACAATCAGAAGGAAGGATAATACATGGATTCATATATTTGAGGCAAATGTAAATTATGAGCTTCATATATGTGATGTGTATATTGCTTCTTTTTCCTAAGAAAGAAGAAATGTACACATTAAAGTGTATATTTATGGCTACATGGTAAATTAATAGAATGAAAAATGAAGTCTTGAGGTGAATATAGGCATAACATTTACTTCTGTGACTAGATCTTAAACAGATTGAGCAAAGGGTGTAATATATGAAAATCAATATGTCCCATGTATCCCCCTGTTTGACAAAGGATAGTGTAAAAATGGAGTGTCAGACCATGGAAACTCATTCAAGCACTCCATTTGGGATTTCATGTGTATTGTGGCTTCAAAATTTAAACACTGAAACCCTTTTCCAAATGGATACATGGTTTTCAAATGTGTGGCATGTATGTGTATGAGCATATGTCCAGAAATAAAATAATATATGTTAGTTCTTACAATAATATGTAAGAATAAATTTCTGCTTTTTGAATTACTTATTTCAAAGTCATCAAATAACTCCATTCTGATAAGCTAGGAATATTAATGAAACTAAACATAATTATTGTTATGCAAATTATAACATCATTTTTACTTTATCAATATTTCTGTTACTTATCTATTTTGAAACCTTTATAAGATTGGTTAGGTTTCTAAAACATATTTAAACTGTTTTTATACTTACCAGATTTTTACAAAGATCTCTTTATGACAATATTTTATTTTTTGCTCGGTTGGATTTTGTTCTTGAGTTCTTACTTTTAACATGGGTTCATGGAGACAATGTTATCTGCATATTTTCATGCTTCTGAAATTTTAAATATATGTTTGAAGAGGATAAAATTTATTGAATATAATTTTTATTAATGTTTTAAATTTTGCTGTATTATTGGAGGCAGATAATGCTATGATACAGAAAAAAGAAGACACCATATTTTTTCCCCTGAATTTGACTTATTTTTATCCTTAGAACTTAGAATTATGGTTAGTAGTGAAGGCTCAATGTTAAGCCTAGGATAAAAGTCAGTGATAATCTTTCTATTTTTCTCGAGACATGTTTATCAGATTCTACTCAAAATTTGATGACAGCATTATTTCTTTTTTTAGGGTTTCTTGTTTTTGTTGTTATTTCCTTGCTATTATTTGTTTCT
Source organism: Mandrillus leucophaeus (assembly GCF_000951045.1). Taxonomy (NCBI): domain Eukaryota; kingdom Metazoa; phylum Chordata; class Mammalia; order Primates; family Cercopithecidae; genus Mandrillus; species Mandrillus leucophaeus. The sequence goes on along the minus strand of NW_012101821.1, from coordinate 4,182,283 downwards.
CTTCCATTTTTATATTCGTGCTCTAGAAACAGCATGTACATACATTGGCATATTTTTGGGTAATCCAAATTATGTATGACATTATGCATAAGTTTGTAAAATTATGTATTCAACACACATTTCTCATGATGCCATTATGTGTCTCTACTTTTGTTTTGCTGTGATTCAGAAAGAGGCGTAAATTGTTTGCTGTTACATTGGCATATTTAACTGGATATTTTCTGTGCTTGTTGATAGAAAGTGCTATTTTACCACTTATTTTATGTTTCTATATATTTTTACTTAATAATTTAGCGGATTTTTAAATTGAGATAAATTTGGTTTTAATTTTTAATAGCAGTAATTCCAACATTACATATTCTATTCGGATTGATGCATATCTGAACAACCCTTCATCAACATGGGGCACAGTTTGAAATCTTAGGAATCAGTTTCACTTTCCTAAGTACAGGATTGGCAAACCCTAAAATCACCACTACCCGTATTGCAATCATTGGGTAGTGCAGTGAGGAATGACTGTAGCTGGAGAATTTCATTAAATTGGGTTCTGTCAGGAGACAGAAAACACATCAGTAATTTGAATTGGAAATTTTAATATAAAGTTATCTTAATTAGTAAAAGAGGGTGGGTTAAAGAGAAACATAAGAAATAAGGAAATAGTAGATATAGGATCAGCCACTGTATATTGGCTGAGACAGAGGGCACAGGAAGAAATGGACTTGGAATAGCTTTCTCACATCTCATCAAAAGAGGTGTTACTATGTTCCTGTGGATGGCTGAGAACCTGAATGAGGTACTGTAAACTTTGGATAGCAAGAAGTGTCTCAGCTGGGTGAGACTCTTTGGGAGCAAGGTTTTGATTAAAGTTCCTGGGAAGAGCTGTCCATTGAAGTGTCCATTAATCTTGCTGACAAACCACCCATGAGTATGTCACTGACACTTGGTGAAGGGCCACTACATGTTTTATACCCAGCTGGTTATCACAGGCCATAAGAGTAAGAAAGAAACAGCACACTAGAATATAGAGAAGACCCTCCCTTCAGGGGAATTTACTGATAAAGATTAGCATTATTTCAGCAGCTATATATATATATATATATTTTTTTTTTAGAGGGTACTGTTTCAGTATTTGGAGCTTAGCATCAACAAACTGACAACTAGCTCAGAAAACAAAAATGCTATCAGGACATGCATATACCTCTTGACATGGTTTGACTGTGCTCCTGCCCAAACTTCATCTTGAATTGTAGCTCTCATAATTCCTACATGTTGTGGGAGGGACCCAGTGGGAGATAATTTAATCATGGGGGTGGTTTCCCCCGTACTTTATGGTAGTGAACAAGTCTCATGAGACCTGATTGTTTAATAAGGGGTTTCTCCTTTCACTTGGCTCTCATTCTCCCTTACCTGTCGCCATTTGAGACATTCCTTTCCCCTTCCACCATGATTGTGAGGCCTCCACAGCCATGTGGAACTGTGAGTCCATTATACCAGTTTTTCTTGATAAATTACCCAGTCTCAGGTATGTTTTTTATCAGCAGCATGAAAATGGACTAATATACCTCTTAAAGTAACAAGGATCATAATTGTTATAATCAGGAAGCTTCTCCAGAAACATGGTTTCATCTGGGTCCCATCTTTGAATCTGAGTTCTTACTTTTATTTAAGTTTTCTTTTCATTGACTTATGATCTATAAGAGTAACAGAGTGGTTCTCCTTCTTCCCTGAACTACAGTCTTCCTCAGGTGGAGCTTGGGAAAAATACAGATGCTGTAGTTTTACCATCTTATTCAGCTTTACATAGTGACACTAACAGATACTTATTTCTGTGTGAGTGACAAATAAAAGAGGTGCGCAGAACAACACTTACATGAGAAATTAACAATATAGGTTTAATAACATATATTAACCTGAAAAAATTAAATTGTTTATTATTTGCTAGTATTTCTGTAATTCCCCACAGATTAAGGGTTCTTCTTAGAAAGTTTTTTCAACTTATTACCATTCTATAGTAACAACATTTTTACCCTTCAGTACTTTGAAGATGTTTTAATACGCATTGTCTCTGAAAAGAAGTCTTCTGTCATTCTAATATTTGTTTATTTGTACAACAAGGTATAATTTCTTTTCTCTGACTCACTTTAAGGTGTGTCTTTCTCACTAGTTTTAAGAAATCATATTATGATATGTCCTGGTACAGTGTTCCTTTTTTGGGGGGGAGGGGGGCACTCAGGCCTGTTATACCTTTTTGGATCTGTGGGTTTATGAATTTTATTGTATCTTGGTCATTATATCTTGGAAAATTCTTGGCTATTGTATCTTCTTCTTTTTCTGTCTTACTTCCTCTCTCCTTTCCTTAGTAAGTCCATCAGCATGTACATGAGGAAGGTTGAGTTATCCCATATCTCACTGTTGTCTTCATTTTCTCATTTATTTTACACTATTTTATTTTTCTTAAATATGTCCTACTTTTCAATGATAGAAAACTTTTACTATGTTCAGTTGCAGTTGTATTCTTCTTTTATGTCTTCAGTTTCAGTAATCTTTCTGTATGTTGTATAACCCGCTGTTGATTACATACAGAATATTTTAAATCAAATATATTATACTTTTAATCTCCAGAAGATCAATATAGATTTTTTTATATATTTTCCGTGTCTCCACATAATTCCATCTTGTTGAACATATGTACAAGTTGACTGAAGTCAAGGGATACTTGACTGGAAGTATGGATACTTGAGACTAGAAGTATTTCATATTTCAGATTGCTTGATTTTTGGATATTTGCCTATATATAATAAGATATGTTGGGAATGGGACTCAAGTCTAAACACAAAACTTATTTGTGTTTCATATATACCTTATACACATAGCCTGAAGGTAATTTTATATAATATTTTAAATAATTGTATGCATGAAACAGTTTTAACCAAATTTTGACTAGGACCTTCCAGTTGATGTCAAGTATGATATTTTCCATTTGTGACATCATGTTGGTGCTCAAAAAGTTTCAGTTTTTTGGGTCTTTCAGATTTTATGCTTTTTGGATTAGAAATACTTAACCTAACATTATATCTTTTTAGCCATACCATCTGTTTAAAAGCCATACCTTCTGAGTCCACTTTTATTGATTTATTTTTTCTTCCCATTGTTGGTCGTTTCCTACTTCTTCACATGTGCACTAGTTTTTTAATTGATGCTGATTATTTTGAAGTGTATCTTTTCTGATGCTGGATATTTTCACATTCCTAGAAATATTCCTAAGCATTTGGTTCTGCACAACAAAAGCAACCTTTGTCTAATATCCATTTTTCCTGACTACTGAGAAAATACATTTGGATTATCCTACCAGATCCCTAATGAATTCCATTCTTTACTTATGCCATTGGGAAAATAATTTATTCTCAGTCCACTGTGAGTTCTGGGATTCTATGCTTCTTTTTTTTCTCTTAATTATGTATTTTTATTTTTATTTTCAAGACAGATTCTCACTGTGCTGTCCAGGCTGGAGTCCAGTGACTACTCACATGTGCAATCATAGCAAACTACAGCCCTAAACTTCTGGGCTCAGTCAATCCTCCCTACTCAGCCTCCTGAATGTTGGGACTACAGGTGCACTTCACTGTGGCCACCTTGCTTCTTTAGGGTGGTACTTTTTCCCGACTTTGAGTTCTCTTACATGCATGAACAGATCCATACTCCACTAAAGATTCAAGGGGAATTCTCTGGGGATCTGCAGATTTTCTCTCTCTCTCTCTCTCTATCTCAATGTCTCTCTCTCTGTCCACCCCACTTCTCTCCCTCCTCTTCTTTTCACCTCTCTCCATTAAATTATTCTGACGTTTGAATGCCAGATTCCTTGTTCTCCTGAGAATCCAACCTTTATATCCTCTCCTCAGCGAGGCTTCTCAGACACACTGGGATTTATCTTCACTGTGCTGTGGACTAGAGACTCTTTCCATTCAGGAAGCTAGGCAATTTTAAGGCTCAATTCATTTATTCATTTATTTTATCTCTCTCTATGATAGCTCTCATGTTTAGCTCAGGTTTTTCACATATTTTGCATATTTTATAATGTATTTTAGTTAGATATAACCCAGTTCCAATTGTTCCATCTTGGCCACAAGCAGAAGTCAGTTCAATGTTTTTTGTTTTGTTTTGTTTTGTTTTATTATCTGCTTCTTTACTTTTTATTTGACAATTATTTTTTAAGTTATACTTTAAGTTTAGAATTACAAGTGTAGGTTTGTTACCTATGTATTCTTGCATCATGGGGGTTTGTTGTTTTTGCTTTGCCTAATACACAGAGCTTGTTGAAGAAATATTTCTCCTCTGGGCTCATGCCTGTAATCCCAGCACTTTGGGAGACTGAGGAGGGTGGATCACCTGAGGTCAGCAGTTCGAGACCAGACTGTCCTACATGGTGAAGCCCCATCTCTATTAAAACTACAAAAATTAGCCAGCTCTGGTGGTGTATGACTGCAATCCCAGCTAACTGGGAGGCTGAGGTGGGAAAATTGCTTGAACTCGGGAAGTGGAGTTTGCTGAGACTGCACCACTTCACTCCAGCCTGAGCAACAGAATGAAGTTCTGAAGAAAAGAAAAGAAAAGAAAAAAGAAAAGAAAAGAAATGAAAAGAAAAGAAAAGAGAAAAGAAAAGAAAAGAAAAAAGAGAAATAAAATAAAAATTAAAAAGTTAGATTTTTTTTTCAAGTTGAGCCAAGATTAAGTGTTGGTGTACATAACAATTTGACTCTTTATTAATAGTATTACAGTTCAGTTCATTCAGTAATTATAATTCACATAAATGCATATGTATTTGATAACTGAAACAATATATTTAGTAAATACAAGTACTGACAAATCTCTTCTACTTATACACTGGGCACTTAAAAAAAAGGGAAAGGAAAAAGGGAGAACTCACATATGAAGTGCATGCACATATACATATTAAACACCAATATTGTTGAGAATACTAACTTCATATGTAATTAACCAGTTTTTATAAAGGATCCAATATGTAAATCATCAATTTAAAATTATATCATATAGAGAATTAATTGTAAGAATTACGATAACATTGGTTTATAAAGTCTGAAATATGGCAATTCTATGTTGTCGCTGTCATTTTTTTGACTACTTTTTTTATATCACAAATATTTCAATATAATTTCTTCACATTCTAATACTTCATTTATGATCAATTGTATTGCATTGTATTTTATCCTAGCAAATATAAACATATAATTTAAAAAATTGAAAAATATCACCAAATTCTCAAATTTTTTCTTGAATTTTTCTCAAATGATTTCCAAGACTACTCATTTGTATTTAAAAATCTACATTTTAGCATGTTTTACACACTTTTATGTCTAAACAAATTATTGTAATAGTTACAGATGTTAGTTACATAATATTATCTCCAATCTATATAGTTATACATTATGTTAAGCATTTCTTCTTTTTACTATTCCATTTATATCTGTTGTGTTCAACTCATACAATAAATTTCTCAATTCAATTTCAGATAAAATTACTGATATGTTAATATTTAACAAAAAATCTTGTTTCACATCTGATAAAATTATTTTCTCTGCCAAAGTGATATGGAAACATAATTATTTCATGTGTATTCTTTCCATGGTGTGACATATTATAACCAAGTGTTTTTAAAGAAATTAAATAATATAGAATGTTAGGCTACCCTAAGAATAGTGGTGCAATCCAGCATATGAAAGCACATATATAATTAATTTTTAAAGAAAGTTACTTTAAAATAATTTATTAAGAACCACATTAATGAATTCTTTTAAAAAGAGCTTTATTTTAATCCTTTATGACATTCTGAATAATTTTTAAAGTATTAATGATGTTAGGATTTTTAACATGCTGTTAATATTTTCAGTGTCATATAATAATTACTTAGTTCTTATTGTGATCATGTTATATATTAAGTTAATAACTTCAGGTTATAATTTAAATAAAAATTTTCATTTATATACAATATTGGGCATAATTACCTAATTATAATCTATCATACACTACAGTAAAGTATAAATATTTTCTTTAGTTGCAATTATTTCATTTTAGCTGTCTCATTAAAATGCTATATCCTATAAATGATCTGTTAATTAAAGGTTAAATTACATTTCACTGGATATACTGTTAGTGTAATGAATTCCCAGGCAAACATGGCACTTTGTTAGGAGAATAAAATGTACTTATTGTTATGAATGAAATCATCCTCTCTTGTTTTTTTTTTTTTTTTTTTGAGATGGAGTCTTGCTCTGTTGCCCAGGCTAGGGTGCAGTGGCTGGATCTCAGCTCACTGCAAGCTCCGCCTCCCGAGTTTACGCCGTTCTCCTGCCTCAGCCTCCAGAGTAGCTGGGACTACAGGCGCCCGCCACCTCGCCTGGCTAATTTTTTGTTTTTTTAGTAGAGACGGGGTTTCACCGTGTTAGCCAGGATGGTCTCCATCTCCTGACCTCGTGATCCACCCATCTCGCCCTCCCAAAGTGCTGGGATTACAGGCTTGAGCCACCGCGCCCGGCCTCATCCTCTCTTTTATACAATACTCTATATGAAAACTTATTCTCTTTTCTTTTCTGGTAAACACGTTTTAATAATGAAATATAGATGCATACATATGTGTCTATAACATATATGTAGAGCTTGTGCAGGGAAACTCCCATTTTTAAAAACATCAGATCACTAGAAAAGCTGGGGAAAGACCCACCCCCATGATTCAATTAGCTACCACTGGGTCCCTCCCACACACATGGGAATGGTGGGATTTACAAGGTGAGATGTGGGTGGGAACACAAGGCCAAACCATATCATTCTGCCCCGACCCCATCCATTCTCATGTCTTCACATATCAAAACAAATCATGCCTTCCCAGCAGTCCCCCAAAGTCTTAACTCATTTCAGCATTAACTCAAAGTCTAAAGTCCAACGTCTCATCTGAGACAAGGCAAGTCCCTTTTGCCTATAAGTCTGTAAAATTAAAAATCAAAAGCCAGTTAATTATTTCCTAAATACAATGGGAGTACAGGCATTGGGTAAATACAGTCATTCCAAGTGGGAGAAATTTGCCAAAACAAGGGGCTACAAGGCCCATGCAAGTCCGAAATCCAGTGGGACAGTCAAATCTTAAAGATCCAACATGGGCCGGGCGCCCTGGCTCAAGCCTGTAATCCCAGCACTTCGGGAGGCCGAGATGGATGGATCACGAGGTCAGGAGATCAAGACCATCCTGGCTCGGTGAAACCCCGTCTCTACTAAAAAATACAAAAAACTAGCCGGGTGAGGTGGCGGGCGCCTGTAGTCCCATCTACTCGGGAGGCTGAGGCAGGAGAATGACGTGAACCCGGGAGGCAGAGCTTGCAGTGAGCTGAGATCCGGCCACTGCACTCCAGCCTGGGAGACAGAGCGAGACTCCGTCTCAAAAAAAAAAAAAAAAGATCCAACATGATGTCCTTTGACTCCATATCTCATATCCAGGTCACGCTGATGCAAGAGGTGCATTCCTATGGTCTTGGGCAACTCCACCCCTATGGCTTTGCAAGGTACAGCCTCCCTCGTGGCTGCTTTCATGGGCTGACATTGAATGTCTGTAGCTTTTCCAGGTACACAGTGCAAGTTTACCAGTGGATCTACAATTCTGGGGTCTGGAGGATGGTGGCCCTCTTCTCACAGCTCCAATAGGCAGTGCCCTGTTAGGAACTCTGTGTGGGGGCTCTGACCCCAAATTTCTCTTCTGCATTGCCCTAGCAGAGGTTCTTCATGAGGGCTCTGTCTCTACAGCAAACTTCTGCCTGGGCATCTGGGCATTTGCATACATCATATGAAATCTACGCAGAGGTTCCCAAACCTCAATTCTTGGTTTCTTTGCACCCACTGGCTCTGCATCATGTGGAAGCTGCCAAGGCTTGGGGCTTTCACCCTCTGAAGGAACAGCCTGAGCTGCACCTTGGTCTCTTTTAGTCATGGCAGGAGTGGCTGGGACTCAGGGCATCAAGTACCTAGCCTGCATACAGCAGAGGGACCCTGGACCTGGCCCACAAAAACAATTTTTATCTTCTAAAATTCTGGACCTGTGATGGAGGCTACTGCAAACTTCTCTGACATGTCCTGGAGGCATTTTCCTCATTGTCTTGGTGATTAACATTTGGCTCCTTGTTACATATGCAACTTTCTGGTGCCAACTTGATATTCTCCTTAGAAAATGAGATTTTCTTTTCTATTGTATTGTCAGGCTGAACATTTTTCAAGCTTGTATGCTATGTTTCCCTTTTAAAACGGAATGCTGCCTTTAACAGCACCCAAGTCACCTCTTGAATGCTTTGCTGCTTAGAAATTTCTTCTGCTAGATACCCTAAATCATCTCTCTCAAGTTCAAACTTCCACAAATCTCTAGGCAAGGGGCCAAATGATACCAGTCTCTTTGATAAAATATAACAAGAGTCACCTTTGCTCCAGTTCCCAACAAGTTCCTCATGTCCATCTGAGAGCAACTCAGGCTGGATTTTATTGTCCATATGACTATCAGCATTGTGGGCAAAGCCATTCAACAAGTCTCTAGGAAGTTCCAAACTCTCCCAAATTTTCCTGTCTTCTTCTGAGCCCTCCAAACTGTTCTAACCCTTGACTGTTACCCAGTTCCAAAGTCACTTCCACATTTTCAGGCATCTTTCAGCAGTGCCCTACTCCACTGGTACCAATTTAATGTATTTGTCTGTTTTCATGTTGCTGATAAAGACATACCTGAGACTGTACAATTTATACAGGAAAAAGGGTTTAATGGACTTACAGTTGCACATGGCTGGGGAGGCCTCACAATCATAGCAGAAGGAAAGGAGGAGCAAGTCATGTCTTACATGGATGGCATCAGGCAAAGAGTTTGTGCAGGAAAACTCCCATTTTTAAAATCATCACACCTCGTGAGACTTATTCACTCTCACTATCATGAGAACAACACAGGAATGACCATCCCCCATGATTCAGTTACCTCCCACCAAGTCTCTCCCACAACATATGGGAATTATGGAAGCCACACGATGAGATTTGGGTGGGGACACAGAGTCAGACCATATCAATACTCTCTGGCAATGCTGGGCAGCAACTATGAAATGCAGCTGCTTATCAGCCAAGAGATCACAAGGGTAAACGACCGACACTCTACAGTGTACTGTGTTCCCAGAAGTGTTTGTACAATTGTAAGCTAGTGTAAGTGTTGTTAGCATGTTTAAGGTAGACTAGGCTAAGCAATGATGTTCAGTAGATTAGGCTTCTCAAATGCATTTTCAACTTATAATGCGGTTTTGGGGAGGTAACTTCACTGTAAGTTGAGTAGCATCTGTATTTTAATTACTCTAAGTATTTTTCTCATATTCTTAAGTAACCAAACTTTTTTTTAATAGATAGCTATGAGTTTAGCAAGCAGAAAAAAAAAAAATAAAAAACACTGTAAACTAACATCAATGATGACATCTATTTACACAGATAATGAATGAACCAAAATTTTTTGGATTTTTTCCAAAATGTAATAATGCAGGATCTATGGGATTTACCAGGAAACTAACAAGCTCTGGGACTGTCAGAGGATGTCAGAACGGAACACTCAATTTCTTGACCATTTTTAACCTCACTCTAAATTTTGAAATTTGTCATTTCTTGGAGCTGTTTCACTTCATAAATTAGAAAATCTAACATTAACATTCACAGATCTTAATTCTTTGACTTCTAATTACTTATTTTTGTTATATTCAGCAGAAAATATCTGTTAATATCTCTCCTGTGATGAATAGTTCTGCTTATTCCTTTTTATCCAGCAATATATCAGACTGCTCATTTTTATTTCAACTAATGTATTGTCATTATTTTAAACCCTTTTATTTCAATTTACTTATTTTCCAGCATGGCAATATTCCAAAACTGGCTTAATATATTTGTTACCTAAACTATTCAACAAATGAAGTGGAAAGTCACGAGATCTTGATTAACACAGTCACAGATTTACATTTTCTATCTAGAAGTTCTCCATGGTTTCAGACAGTTCACCATTCTAAGTTTTCCTTTGACTCTCCCAAGCAGTTTGTTCAAATTTTCTCAGCTCCACTCATCCCTCCTATTCTACTACATTACCAAAAATTATTTCCTTTTATTTTGTTAAGATAATAGAAGCCAATAGATGAAAAATATTCTAATTTCTTATATCAAATCAGCAGAATACTGGTATTCAGCATCATCCTTGTAGAGGGGTTCATGCAATATTATTCAATCTTTCTATTATAGTGGAACAAAACATCCATTTCCCAATGTAATTGTGTTAGGTATTGTGAGAAACAAAGTCACCCATCCAAACCTGAAGAATGGACTCACAGACCCGGAGAACAGCAAAAGTGAGATTTTTAATGACGGTCTTACAAGATTGGATGTTTGATAGGCAGGTACACCTAGTACAGTTTTAACAAGCGATTTGTTCCCTAATGCTCAGGTCCTGCCCTGCATTCCTGATAGGCTGAATACTATGAGGTTACAGCCTTCATGGACATTGCCTATTGATTGTTAAGTAGGGGCTTTAGATGTTTCTTTCTTAGGATTACCTTGCTGCATTTTGTTGTAGCTCACAATGGATTACAATCCTAGTTAGTTTAGGAGCTCTTCAAGTATTTGATTTATGATCTAAATAGCTGGGCAGGCTGATAAGAACAGACAAAATGAGCTATTTTGCAGGCTAGTAAACTTTCATTTTAGACTAAACTTTGGTTCGAGTGAGGGAAACTAAGGGGGAGGGTCAGGGTGGGGGGCGGCGACAAGCAGGCATTTGCTATCTTTGCTATCCAAGCAGGGGCCTAGCATATCTCTTTCTTCTATAGTTTGCTGACCTAAGCCAATTTAAGGCATTTTATTTCGGAAATGGACCAGTGTATACATTATTTCCTTCAGTATGATACTAGTTTTGAAGAGGGAAGATTTTAAATAATAGGGAGGATAACATGCTTTTTAGTTCATAGCAATCCCTATGCTATGTGCTGGAGAGAGGATTAGAAAAATTATATGTGATCTCTGTCATGATAAAATTTACAACCTAATTGGGAAGACAGAATTGAAAGAAGACCAATGTGAAGTTCAAAAATCATTAGCTTTGATGTACACACTTAAGTACTTTGTGGAAGGTATATTTACTAACTGAAAATTGATGCTTCATGCTTTACTATTTAACAAAATCTCCTTGTTTGAGCTCTTGCTTACAAAGATAGTTCTTGCTGGAATCATGCTGTTACTGCCAGGAAAACATATGTAACTTATGACAACACAAGTTGTTCTATTTTGCATGTCAGTTTTATTTATCACAGCAGATTTTATAAATAGTCAATTTGGTTTAATATCAATCTTGTGAATGTGTGTCTGCATTCCAATGTCAATCTACTCTGAAAATCCAACTCGGAAAAGGATAATTCATTTTAAATATCGGAATACACAATATAGTACAAGGAGTGAACCTAAGGAGACAGCTAAAGAAAGGACAATTTGATAGATGCCAATCATGTAGTTCAGCCAGGAATTGGGCAAGTCAGAAGCCTTAGAAGTATCAATCAAGGATGTTGTAGAAGAAGTTCATGTAGTATAATTCAGCATTTATTGAGAATGGGAAATGTTAGTGACACTTGAACTAGATAACATCTGGAATATATTCAAATACCACCACCTATTCTTTAAATCAGACTTCAATTTATATTCCTGAATATCTATAATTTTAAAATATTACAAATAATCCTCAGAATCATTGTACATTTTTATATCCCCCTTTATATAAGATAATGGATTTTTTTCTCTGCTTTATGACTTCTGAGCTTTTATTATAAACATTGTATATATTAAGTTCAAATAAAAACTAAGCATTATTTTCCAAAATACGTTTGAAATTTTAAGGTTTTATTATATTTACAGAAAAATAACTTAGTTACTAGTTTAAAGTTTACAACAAAGACTACAAGATTTACATGTGTTTCGGTGTTTAATTTTAGTTAATCTCTATCACTAAACATGGATAAACATTTACTCTTTCCAGAGGCCCAGACACACATGACCCTCATTAATTGAAATACAACTCATACATCCCAAATGTTGGTGGTGTGAAAAAGAAAGTTCTGACACCTCTATTTGATCATGATAGATAATAGTGAGTGAGACGTATTTTACTCCTATGTGGTATTTTGGGTTGATCTTTAAGAATAATACTGGCCCATAAGCTTCTATGTTTTCCTTCATTATACAAATTCAAAATCACTAGTATACTGTTCTCATGAACCAAGCTTGTCTCTATGCCCTGTCTGAATTGAAATAACTGGAATCATCTGTTATAGAAAAGTTCATTGAGTTGTACTGGGATTTTCCATGGTTTGGTTTCTGGAGGGGGTACATTTACTTAAAAGCTTATAGATTATCTTATAAAAAATAACATGTTTAATTTTTCTGCTACGTATTTTTGAAATTTTTAATTTAAGACCATCATTTCACTTACTTTTTCTAAAGGTATGTGCACAGAAACAAGAGAAGTATTAACTTACTATTATTTTATTAATAATGTAATCATTTTTTATTCTCATTTAAGATTCTGCACCATTATATACCCTAATATTTTTTGTTTGTGTTAGTACTAGTTTCCTATTTATTGTAACTAGACAATTCTGGAAAACACCACATTTTATCATAATATTTGCTTTTAAGTTTTATTCTAATTATCTTGTTATTTAAATTTATTATTTTGTTTCATTACTTTGTATGGGTTAGAAATATATACACATTCTCAAATGTTTCAATATTTATTGAACTGTAAAATATCCTAAAAGAAAAACTGTCTCTCTTTTATATTCTGGAATCTAAAGACTATCAATGATTTTTCATTATTGAATTTTCATATTGAGCAAAATTGCTCTGTGAACCCGTTTCTAATGTAGAATAAACTATGGTTTAATAGATAATATTGGTTACTATTGTGCTGCTATTTCATTTCCTGTGTCTGATTTTTATCCAATAATCCATTTTACTCATTTACCTCCTGTGGGCAGGTTTCATTTCTAAATTATATACACTTTTTTTTTTTTCTGGTGTTTGAGCAACAACAGTTTTCAGTCCTGCCATTAACTCTAAATTATTGTATTTAGTATTTTTAACAGAAAATAGTAATAAATGTAAGTATTTATAAAGTCATAGTACTAGAAATAATTTTGATCTATATTTTATTAATCAGTGTTTCCCTATGATAAAACCTCTTTCTTTAGAATTATGCAACCTGGGTAACATTTTCTTAAGATGAAAGCTTAATATTGAATCTTTTAGGAGAACTATATTAATCCAACTCAAGTACTGTCCCTAAAAAATTTTATCTAAGAAGTATTAATGTAAATAATGAGGCTATCAAAAAGGCATTGGAATTATAAACACAGTAGGATAAATTAAGCAAATAAAAATAAAGTCTATGTGTATAATATTTTCATAATTATGAGAAATTCAATATGGTTTTTAAAATTATTTATTAGCAGCCGGGCACAGTGGCTCACACCTGTAATCCCAGCACTTCAAAAGGCCCAGGTGGGCGGATCACGAGGTCAGGAGGTCGAGACCATGCTGGCTAACATGGTGAAACCCCATCTCTACTAAAAATACAAAAAAATTAGCTGGGAGTGGTGGCGGGTGCCTGTAGTCCTGGCTTCTCCGGATGCTGAGGCAGGAGAATGGCCTGAACCCGGGAGGTGGAGCTTGCAGTGAGCCGAGATTGTGCCACTGCACTCCAGCCTGGGCGACAGAGCGAGATTCCGCCTCAAAAAAAAAAAAAAAAAAAAAAAAGAAAATATTTATTAGCTAAAATATTTTTTAAATGATACAAACAATAACCTAACACTTTAGATAAAACATTTAGAAATTTAGGGCTAAATTCTTTTTCTCTCTAAGAAATTTATAAAAAGTATCTTATTTCAGATTGATACATATATTTTGCAGGACAAGTTTATTTCAAACAATTATCTAATTTTTATATGAGAAACCAGGAAATACTGTGAACTTCGGCACTTTCATTCAACAACCATGGATTGAAACTAACTAATACAAGAAACAAAAGGCCTGCTGCGGTGGCTCATGCCTGTAATCCTAGCACTTTGGGAGGCCGAGGCAGAGGAATCACAAGGTCAAGAGACCGAGACCATCCTGGCCAACATGGTGAAACCCTGTCTCTACTAAAAATATAAAAATTAACTGGGCGTGGTGGGGCACACCTGTAGTCCCAGCTACTCGAGAGGCTGAGACCAGAGAATTGCTTGAACCTGGGAGGCGGAGGTGGCAGTGAGCCAAGATGGCGCCACTGCACTCCAGCCTGGCGACAGAGTGAGACTCTGTCTCAAAAACAAACAAACAAACAAAACATTTAATGTACTATTTAGAGTCCACAAAACCTAAGGAACGTTATAGGAATAGGTTCTTGGTTTAGCTTCAGAAAGAGTTCAGGACCTACGCTGAATGGATATCTCGCCTAATGACAAACCCCAAAGCAGCGTCTGCTGTGATCATGAAACCACTTCTACCACACATACCTGGAATTCAGCTTCCCCTGCAGCCACGTACATCAAAATCAGCCTCTTTGACTTAGTCTAATTTCTTGTTCTAGGTACTTATGTATTACAATCATATCTGAATACTTGACACACAACTTTGCTGAGAATAAAATTCATATGATACGATTCCCTTCAAAATAGTTCAGGTTTGATCCATTTTGTGTTGACATAAAATATCACAAATATAAAAGTCAAAAGCCAGCATATTTTTTCCCCTTTAAGGTAACATATTTTATGTTTAATTAGAAATATGTCTTCACACTGAAAGTTAGTAACAATCCTAGAATAAGGATCAGTGCCAATCTTTCTAATGTTCTGAGATATGATTATCAGATCTTATTCATACAAATATATCCATCACATCACATGTGTATTGTTTGAGATGACAGCATTTAGAGTCTCCTTAAACAATTAGCAATTGTTAAGATTACATTTTTATCAACTGTAATCACCATGCTGTACAAAGATCTCTAAAACTTAGCTTCCTAACAGAACTTTTGTACATTTTGACCATCTTCCCATTTTACCTGCTCTTCCTCAGACCCAAGTACACTCTTCTGCCCTCTGCTTATATGAGTTAGACTTTTATTAGATTCCACATATAAATAAGATTATGCCATATTTGTCTTTCTGTGCTCAGCTTATTTTACTTAGCATAATGGCCTCCAGGTTCATCCATATTGTCACAAATTACAATTTTTTTTTTTCTTTTGCTAATGCTTAATAGTACTCTGTTATGTAAATAAACCACATTTTCTTCATCCACTAAGCTATTGGTGGACACATGGGTTGATACCATATCTTGGCTATTGTGAATAATGCTGAAATGAACGTGGGAGTGCAGGTCTTCAGCATACTGATTTCATTACCTTAAGCTACTATGCCCAGAAGTGAGATTCCCAAACATACAGAAATTTTACTTTTTATTTTTGAGAAAATTCTATTACTGTTTTCCATAATGGCTGTATTAATTTACCCTGTACCAACATTGTACAAAAGTTTCCTTTTCTTCACATTCTCACGAACACTTGTTTTCTTTTGTCTTTTTGATAAAAGCTATTCTTTTTTTTTTTTTTTTTCTGTTAATTGTTTATTTATCAAGAGGAACTACTTCTTAGCCCATATATTCATGTGTCATAGTTCAGGAGTCAGTGACAAACTTCTAGGTAATTCAACCTGAAGAAATTCTTTATATTCCAAGATTACTTTATACTCCGAAAGATACCAGCCTTCCTCAACTCCTCAAAATCTTTCATGGCATCATAGTTTCTGTAGAAATCTGCGTATGCCTTCTTTCTTTTATCAGCCACACCAAACTTATACAAAGCTGCAACACCCAGGGATAGCACGAATGCTGCAACCATATGAAATTGCAGACGCCTGGCCAGAAGGCCACGCATCTGAGGTTTTGGCAAAACTTCGGGTGCCATGGTAGTTACTGTCCTTGATACATATGCCAACCTCAATACCAACGTCCTTCCCGACTAAAGGAAAAATGGATAAAAGCTATTCTAACAAATGTGAGATGACATCTCGTTGTGGTTTCAATTTGCATTTCCCTGATGATTAGTGATGTTGAGCATTTTTTCATATAACTATGGAACATTTGTACATATTCTTTGGAGAAGTGTCTATTCAGGTCTTTTGCCCATTTTCTAATTTTTTAAACTATTGAGTTCCTTATGTATTTTGAATATCAGCTCCTTTTTTAAGAGGTAATACATATATTAATTAGTTTGATTTCATCATTTCATAATGTATACATATATCAAAACATCACATTGTATACCATAAATGTATGAAAGTTTTTGTCAACTAAAATAAATTAATTAAAATTTACAAACAAATATTACTTAAAATGATTTAATGACTTCAAGCCACTAAAAAATTATATACCATACACCTAGTATCACATTTCATGCACTGTCTTTTAAATACATTACTGTGAAATATATATGATGTGTATATAATTTATCTGGCATGATTTTAGATTTATTAATGCTTAATCTTAAGATCCTAAAAATCTTTAGAATATAAGTGTACATTTTTTACAGTATGCGTTATATGTACTTAAAATTACTACACAGTGGAAATCTATTAAAATTGCAGTAATTTTACATGAGAGAAAGAGGTGTGAAAAATAAAGATAGAATTTCTATTGAATAATATCCGTTCTTTCTGTTTGACAATATTTGTTCTTTTCTTGGACTTGGATGTATGTGATAAGTCATTGGGATCCTTATATTTCCTACCTGATGACATAAAGAAACTTGCCTTTTACTTTATCATTTTCTCTAACATCTCTAAAAGAAATTGATTGATATCTGAAATTATACATAAAATAGCAGAGAAGCAGAAATATTAATTTGACTATATGTAATGCTTCTAAAAGAATATGCAATATTGTACACATATAACTAGGATTAAAACATTTACATATAATGATCCAAATAAATATTAAACATTAAATTTTAAAAAATTATATTTATAAAAAATCAAAAGAAGCAACTTGTTTATTTACATGTAAAATGTGGCAATCTGTCACTAACTTTAGATGTACTGAAACAGAAGGTTGATTTTTCAAAATCTAAGTTTAAAGAGATTAAACAGGTGTGTACTTATTTGTCTAAGTGTTTCTTAGATTGAAAAAGATATAATCTTTCTCCATCAGATTAGAACCTTTGCTTCCTGATTCCCCTTCTGAAAGGTACAATTCTGTTACCACGAGACCGTTTATTCACCATTGTAAGTGTCGCTCCTTATAGCAACACAGAAAACATTAGAAAAAAACAAAACTGCAGGTTTGTCAACTACAAACACGTGTGTATGGTATGTGTAAATAAAACTAGACAATGAATTATACAAATGCTTGCAAAAGCAATACTTTTGAAATAACATATGCTGTTATTAAATGAAACTATATGGGGGAAATTGAGGAGAAAAATGTCATATTTTTATATAATTCCTTCTACACTATTTTTACTGTCTTATTACAACCACCATTTTGTTTCTACAAACATAGAAATATGAAAGTGGTGATATTGTTAATTTACGCATTCTTTCACTATTTCCCTAGCTATTTAGAATATTGTTTACACTGTTTTACATTTCAAGACATCTTGTAAAACATTACATAGAATCAAAACTGAAAACTCTGGGGTATTTTAATAATTCTTAACCATCAAATTTGCCTTCTCTCTATAGAGCTCTAATGGTAACGTGTACCCTTGATTTGCCTTCCCTTTCCTGGAATCCTGTAGTAGGCCATGAATTTTACTCTTTACAGAAAAGTTCCAGTTCAGAGCTCCACATAGGTAGGAAAAAACAAATGAAATAATCTTTAGAAACCTAATAATGGTTAAAAATATTATCTGAGAAGTCTCAAGTTTTTAAAAGGAATACGCAAATTCCTAGAAGCAGATAGAGACTCTAATTAGGAAAAACGTGATAATCTTAATTTGACATTTTCTTCAGCATTTAAATTGGTTTGTCTCATGGTACTCTCATTTTCAATTCACATGTGTAATATTTTTCACAACAAAATTTATTAGCAACTTTTAATTTTATTCATGTTAAAAATTTATATTATTATTATTTTTTAATTTTTAGAGGTAGAGTCTTGCTCTGTCACGCAGTCTGGGTGGAGTGCAGTGGTGACCATAGCTCACTGCAACCTCAAACTCTTGGGCCCAATAAATCTTCTCACCTAAGCCTCCCAAACAGCTGGGACTACAGGCATGTGCCACTAGGCTCAGCTAATTTTTTTTATTTTTTGTAGCGACAAGGTCTTGCTATGTTGCCCAGCTCGTCTTGAAGTCTTAGCTTCAAATGATCCAACTGCCTTGACTTCCCAAAGTGTTGGGATTACAGGCATGAGCCACCATTCCCAGCCTCAGCAACTTCTAAATTAAGAATAATTTATATTATACAGTGAATTATGACATTATAAAAATGTATGTGCAACCTTACATCATTTTAGTTAGGTGAGTGGCTCATGACTATAAACCCAGCACTTTGGGAAGCAGAGGTAGGAGGATCACTTGGGACCAGAAGAGCAACCTGAGTAACATAGCAAGATCTCATTTCTACAAAAAGAGATATATATATATGTATTTCCCTAATATATATCTATATATCTATATATATCCCTAATTTTAAGGTACCGAAGGTTAACAGCATGTTTTTAGATCTCAAATAGAATCAACAGCACTTTTTAATCATAATGTCAAGCAATTGTAGCAAGTTTTAGTTTTATCTGTGAAGAATCTATTTCAATTTCTTATCTTTTACATTAAACAATCACTCCTAAACCTTTAAAATTGTTATTTAGAAGCAAATATGGATGCCTTTTCTTCATTTTCACTGAGTCTACCGTTTGGTAAAATAAAAAACATAAAAATTACTTAACAAATTATGCTTGAGAAATTTAAATGTTTATCATTACCCTTTTAATGTTTGAGCATAGATAAGTATGAAATAGTTGTATAATAAAAAAACTATAGAATATTACTACACATTAAAATCTTGTTAGCAACTTATTTTGTGAATTAACAAATTTTGAGAAAGTCCATGTATTTACTCAGCATTTTTGTTACCTCTGTTTTCTCAGGTTTAGATAAAACCATTGGAAAATTATTTAATCACCTAGCTCTTTATCTGAATTATCGTATATTTATAAAAAAAAGATTGGTATCTGGTTGAGCTAGTTTTCTCACCCATTTCTATGACAAACACGTTTGAAGCATTTGACAATTCACCTTTTTGCCGTGTTTTAACATTAATTTTCAAGATATATGTGTAAAATAATGCGAGACTTTGATTGAAATTTGTGAATGAAAACAAATTCAGAATTACGTAAGGAGAGACTGTAATTAAAAGAAAGACTATTGCAATAGGGGCAACACTGTGATCATAGAAATCTGTCTGAAATCAAGCAAAAAAGGTTTTTTTGTTTGTTTGTTTGTTTGTTTTTCTAACTAGGTTAAAGTAGAGGTAAGCAGAAATAAGCAGAATCTTTGTAAGGGAACCTGGACTTGCAAGAGGACATGGCTAGTGGAGTCTGACAGGAAGAGTCTTGCTTTGGTAAGCTGCTTCCCAGCAGAAACTAAGGGTGGCATGGTATTCTGTCTTTGTTTAGGCTTAGAGGCAAGCAGAGGTCAACAGCCTGTAAGAGAAAAACCTGACTAGTTGGGTCAAAATAAAGCAGATGATAATAAGTGGCCACTTGTGAACATTTGGTTAAATTGCTTTGAATTTATAGATTAGTAGAGACAAATGTACGTACTTATGTCAAAGTCATTTTTAATTATAAATTTGAATATGTTCATATTGATTTATAGTTTATTTAATACTTACTTTAAAATAAGTTTTATAGATTATGAACAGTTTTTGTTAGGTTTATTATAAAGAATCTGACATAATACGTGATAGGCAATATATAATGCAAATGCAGGAAATGCAAATAAAGTAATAAATTTCAATTAAATTTCAATTCAAAATAAAATTTATATTCCTAGATTTTTTAGTTATTCTTTAAAAAGTCAGTGAAGTCTTTCTGAGCCTCTTCATTGTATTGATAACTAAAATTAATCCAAAGTTTATAAACCTCAAGACTATGCTCAGTGGATAATACTCCTTTTGAATCATTGCCCAGAAAATGATGTAGGATATCATCAGAATCTCAGAAACACACCTCTTGTTCTTTACATATCATTAATTTTTTTTTTCAGAAAAATTACTACTTAATTCTATCTGACACTCTAACTCAGCATTTCTCAACCATTTTTAAAATCATTCTCTTCACAGGTACCTTTCTAGACAATGTATTTGTTAATTTTGTCTCTTCCTGGAACTCTGTATCTGTTTTGTATTACAGATATATCTATATTTAATAAATAAAGAAGAGTTTCCTTTTTACCCCTTACAAGAACGATTTTTGTCTCCCTGTGGGAGATGTCACTATCTTTAATATTATTGTTGAGAACAAGAATCATCTTGTATTTGCATCTGTTAAGTGTATTTTGTTGAGACAATGGAGGCATGCTATATATTTAGGTTTACCTGGGTTCAACTGTTTGTAAATAAAATCATACCATATTTTCTCTTCCTTTTAGTTCCTTTCACTGAACATATTTAGTGTCAGGTTGTTTCAACATCCAAAATCCTTGGGATGCTAATTTTGCTATTTTCCCCCTGCTGGTTCTCAAGCAGTGGTATTTTTCCAAAGAAGTAATAATGGTCAACTCTTGGCCACAAAATTTTTCTCCTGATTTTTTTCCTGAAGTTTTATAATTTTACGTATATGGTCATATCTATGAACAATTTTCAGTTAATTTTGTTAAGGTTATAACTTTTAGTCAAAGACTATTATTTAAATTTACAAATTTAATTACTCAATACCAATTTGGAAACGCTTTTCTTTGTTGAAGCGTTTGTACTTTTTTCAAAGAGCAATTGACTACATTTTTGTGGCTCTTTATCTGGACTCTATGCTAATCCATAAATACATATGCTCATACTTTCCCTAAAATAAAATGTATTTGTAGTAAATTTTGAATGCAGATAATGTAAATTTTTTTAACTTCGTTTTTCTTGAATATGAAGTTATGTTTTTACCAATTAGTTTTTAGAATTATATTGTTCAGCTTCGAATATTTTGTTTTCTTGATATCTTTCTGTTATTAATTTCTAATTTAATCCTACTTTGGAAACATTTAAATGCATTCATGTGTGCTTTATGGCAACACAATGTAGTCTGTCTTGACAATGCAAGTTATAGAAGATGCATTGTAATTAGGAGTGGTTATGGAATTGGTTCAATAGAAAAGAAATAATCATTATAAGTGTTGAAGAATGGTATTAAATTCAAGACACTGTAAGCGTTGGTAAGAAAAAAAGTATGTACTCAGGGAAGATAACTAATCTCAAGAAGTTCTGTTAAAACCAGAAGACTGCTTTGAACACTTTTAAAATTCTCATTTTCTGCATATGCATGGCACATTATTCAGGATATATAGCTCAGGTTCTGATTATATGTACATATAAATTCAGTGCCAGGATCTCTCCCATATTAAAACCAGGACTTTGATAATAGAGAGCACTAACATCTGAGATGATATAACTGAATAAATAAACCTGATCATCTTGAAAATATATAATCTTTTAAACAGTCTGGGCTAGTAAAAACATTCATTGTCTCCACTAAATAAACTCACCAGATGCAAATACGGGATGATTCTTATTCTCAACAAGATCATGTGTACCTCTTTCATTGGCAAAAGGTGAATCGTAAATTTTAGGTCTCATCTGAGTGGCGCAAGTGTCGACTCTACTGTAGGAGAAAAGAGTATCTACAACGCATGAATAATGTACTAGGAGGAAGAAGAAAATACATACGGAATGGCTCTTGAGATGTTGCAATACGTGTGTGGGACAGGTAAAAGTTTATTCACATGGAAAAGCTTACCTGATTCTCAAGATTTACTGTTCTGACACAGGCAAAAGGAAGGCTCCTTGAAATTCAGATACAATGATGCCTAAAATAATTAAGTTGGAGATGCAGGAACTCCTTCATAATTGGATTGATGAAGAGTTAAGAGTACTTAGGGATATAAAATGAGTTTACTATGTTGACTAAAGAACAAATGCCTTAAATCTATCAAATTTTGACAAGAAGTCTTTATATTAAAAACTATGAGAAACATTGTCTCAATATGCATCTCTTATTTTGGGAAGTCTAAAAATATCTTGCTATTCTCATATTGTATTTCGTATTTTGATGGAAACATACGATAGGAGTTTTATTTGTCCTTATCGATGTTTCTTAAATTTGTCTTTACTTTCCTCCTCCTTAGGAGTCTTTTAAAACATACCTGTTTATTTAGCGTCTGTATATTTATAAATTACATACAAAAAATAAAGACTTAAAAATTTTAAAGGTATCAACATTTAATTTGACCCATAACTGACTGTATTCATGGAGTAGCTTTTAATGTACTTGGAAACAAATTATACCCCCTTATAAAAATAAAGTGGTTAATATGACAACAATCTAACCCAATTTTCCTAGTATTAATTGTATTTATGAGTGACTTATATCTCTTGGTCCTCCCTTTTCTTAATAGACTGCTTCTTCATGATTCAGTTTATTTTATTACACATTTGTAATGAGATAAAGCAATTTCAAGTGAAAAAAACTTCAACTATGCTTGGGTCAGCCAAATTTGCAAATGTAAACAAACATATTAACTTTTTTCTTTTAAAATTTTCACACTTAATAACAATGATGCATAGTTTAGAGATTAAAATGTATGATTTATTTTAAGACTTACATTTACTGACAGAGAGCTGTTACATTGCCAGGTATAAGGTAATTTACACATTTAAATTGAGATAAAAGTTCTGACAGAAGTCCTAGATTGATTGAAGCCCACATAGATCTCTCGATTAAAATAAAATGATGGCTAAGAGGCAAATGAAAAACAATACTTTTTTTCTAACCATTTAATATAAATTTATCACTAAAAAACATTTTCTGACATGAATACCAGAATAATAGAATTAACGAGTCTTTCTACATATAGACTATAAGATGGCTGAAATAATTGCATTATGAATTGATTACTACAAAATGGATGTTCTGCACACTAGAATATATCCTATCAAAACTCTTTTATTTACTTTTAGTTATTATTCTTAATCATGTAACAAAGTGATAAATCATGTATTATAATTAACATTAACTATTTATTTTATAATTAGAATGTTTAATAATTTAAAAATATTTAACAAAAGAATTCGCTTTTTTAATTCAGGTGTCAGCAATCTTTTTCTGTAAGTGCCAAATTTCAGAGAAAGAATTCATAGACATCATGGAAACCAGTGAATGTCACTCAGTTTTGATAAAACTTTATTTGCAAACACAGATGGAGAGTCAGGCTTGCCACACAGGCTGATATTTGCTGACCCTATTCAACTAAATAGGCCAGGAATAACAAAACAGTACTGTGAGCCTTAATTATGAAACTATTTTTGCACATTGATGCTATTTTGAATGAAACAAACATCACATTTAATTTAATCTTCTCAGTGACTCTCGGTATTTATTTGTTCTGTGAGGATTTATCAAACACTTAATAGTTCTCACACACCAGGGTAGAATATATATATTAAAAAAGATGTGTGTATCTAGATATTGTACAGCTACTAGATTACTTTTGTCATTTTCTAAAGTTCCGATTAGTGTTCGTTGCAAAGAACTCACTCTGATAAAATTAAATAACAAAGCCGTATCAAATATTTTTGCACTTTGTAAAACGTTTACTAAAGCATAAATTTCAATAGGAGAATATCAGAATTACATTAGCTTTTGACATGATTTACCTCTGTGTCCCCACCCAAATCTCATGTTGAGTTGTAATCCCTAGTGTTGGAGTTGGGACCTTGAAGGAGGTGCTCGGATCATGGGGGTGGTTTCTAATGGTTTAGCAACATTCCCCTAAGTGCTGTCTTGTGATAGAGTTCTCATGAGATCCGGTTGTTTAAAAGTGTGTAGGACCTCCTTCTTTCACTCTCTTCTTCCTGCTCCAGCCATGTGGTACATGCGGGCTTCCCATTTACACTTCACCATGACTGTAAGTCTCTTGAGGTCTCCCCAGCTATGCTTCCTGTACAGCCTGCAGAACAGTGAGCCATTAAACCTCTTTATAAATTACCCATTCTCTAGTAGTTATTTTTAGCAATGCAGGAATGAACTAATACAGCACTCAAATCTTTCCAATATATATCAGTGCTATAGTTACTGGAGAAACACTGATACCGATTTATTACTTGCGTTATTCACTGACAAATTATTTATGAGTTTTCTCAAGAATGACCAGACAAGGGAAATCAGTGCTAACAAGAACAACAAATATTAAGGGTGTGGTTTTACCAATTCAGCTTATCAATAGAGATAGTCCCAAAGTAGTAATCATTTAATTGAAAGAGAGTTGAATACACCAAGAACAGAGACCAGTACATAAACAAGTAAACTTGGGATACACACAAATTAGACACATTACAATGACACGTTCAGCTAATTACTCTTATCAAGAAAGAAAGAACAAAATGACAATTGAAATATTAAATAATTAAATGTGAATAAAAATGTGCTTCTCAAGGCCTACTAGTATCAACATGAGCAAACAACTTTGGGTTTTATTCATTAGAGAGAGATGGTATTATTGAAATGTCAGTTATCAAAGTTGATTTTTCTAACTCTGAAAAAAGTATTGTTTTACATCTGCAGAAAAACTACTTTTTAATTTTTTTAACAATGAACTATTTCAAGGACTACAAATATATAAAACATGTATTTTGGGGGAAAGTGTATTTTTTTAAAAAGCTGACTTATACTTTTTTCAAAATAAATTCTTCTCATAATTTGGCACATGCATTTTTTTCCTGTGGGCTTATTCAATATAGGAATAGCTCATTATTAAAACAAACAAACAAACAAACAAAAAACAAACCTCTCATGCATTTCTTAATGTGGAGCTTTTAATAACAAATAGCCAAGTAAAAGAGTTGGAGGGTTAAATGAACGATATAACATACACCTCCTTGTTAAAGTCTCCTACTCAGTATTTATTAGGCTGTCTTCTTTTTTACCATTATGGAGGCATTAACATTAGAAATTTTCTCAAAGAACTAGGAAAAATTTTAATGTGCCTTACCCTTGTTTTTATTCTTCTAATGAGTAATATTTTCACAAAATAAAAATAATGGTTTTTCATGAAGGGTTGCCCCATATCCTTCTCTCAGTGAGGCCAACGTGATTGCTGAAAACAGTATTTGTTTCCTTTGCTCCTAACTAGGTAAAATTGAAATAACTTTAGTGTGATTAAGTGCTCCATTTTTCTAAGAGATAGAAAATGAGTTATTATTATGTGCATCATTTTTTTTTCTCCTATTTTCTGGGTTTCCTCTATTCCCCACTTCCTACTTAGCCCTTTAGAAATGTAATTAGAATCTTTCACTTCCCCTTCACCAGATACTCCCTAAGGGGTAAGTTCATTTAACTATGTGCTTAGAAGCTCCAGAATGGAGCTCCCTCCCACCAGGAGACTGCCTCCAGAGACCATAGTCAATTTACAACCCAAAGTATGCCTGCTATGAAACTCTCACTCACCAGGAATCTGCCTCAAGAAATAACAGGCAATTTAAAACTCAAACTCCCTGTGAAACCTTGTCCCACCTGGAGAGGCCCGGCCACCTTTACAACCTAGTTCTGCCGCTGTCCACAAAGGTAACAACTTGACAGCTTGGCATGTAAGGCACCAAAACTAGTACACAGAACCTCCCCACATCTGCCCACCTCCTCCCCTTTGAAAAGTACACACTACACACTTTTTTTCCAAAAGTATAGTAGTATCCTTAAGGCAGGAAGCTGTACTTCTTCCCATAAACCAGCTTTGGAATAAAAAGTCACCTTCATTATATCAGATCTTGCTCTTGTTAATTGGACTCTGCAAGTGGCCAGTGACTGAACCTGCATTTTGGTTACATTAGCAGCTTGCAAAATCCCCTCCTAGGTTCTCTGACCTGGAGGTAAATGGTTATCATGATTAAAAAAAAAATAAATAAATAATAAAAAAAAATAACCAGTATAAATATCTGAATTTGCCCTACACCAACATAGTAAAAAAAATGCAATGCAGCATTTTAGGAGGAATCACAGACATTAGTGCCACTATAAAGGAGACATGAGTGGTGATCACTATTATATCATCTTTTGATCCATTCAAATTGCCTCAGAGAAATGAGATGCATTATGACAAATACAAGTGTATTAATGCAAACTGAATCAAGCTGTAGCTCCAATTGCACCTGTTGTACTGGATGTGGTATGTTAATTGGGTTGATCAATATTGGCTCCTTGATACTGAAGACCACATAAAGTCTTCAATATCCAGGCAAAAAAAAAAATCTTTAGAAGTATACAGAAACACAAGATAAATGAGTTTTTTTTCTTCAGCCTGTGGTTTTAATATTTTACACAGATTTATTTCATTAAAAATAGCTAAGTTCATAAAGTTTATATTCAAAATTTAATTGATTTTGTTTCCTTGGGCAATGTAGTGATATAAAAGTGTTGAAAATAGAGTTTTCCTTTTGAAATCAGTGGAGCATAGAAAGAAAATTTAGTTTATTTCTCAGTGTGCATATCTGATTTGTATAGAGTTCTCAAAATACCAAATAGTTATTAGGCGTTTTTATTCTTTTCATATTCATTGTCTGTTTTTTGTTTGTTTTTAAATCAATCATGCTTCCTTTAAGTATCTGACTATGGAGGTTTCTGTACTTGTGGCTTCTTAAAAACTTAAATGGTAATTTAATGCAGATATAGTGTTTCTCACTAGTGACTATCACTTTATATTTATATATTTTATGCTCAACTCAGCCAGCATAGAGCCTATCTAGTGAAAGATACACAGATTTAAATAGCGGTATAGCATGAATAAGTGATAAACTTAAATATTTCACCTTCAAATACGTTTAAATATGGTTTACACATATTTTTATTCATCCTGAGAAGTAAATATTATATTGATAGTTTTATTTTCTGATTGAATGCAGCCCTTTACATATAAGTATAATTACCTTGTTTATATTTTTATTACTGCATAATCTATGTATTTATATGAAAGCAAGATAATAAATATAGCTGTTTTAATTTAATTTAATGTAACTTAATTTAGGAGAGCTAAGTAATTAAACATGAGGCCAAAGTACGTAAGAAAGTGGCAATCTTTTATTGCAAATATGCACACACTCTCGGGCGAGGTTCTCTGGTCCTCAGGTGTAGGGGGCCAGGGAAGTCGCGCCGGGGCTCTCGGGTGATGTTCTCCGGTCCACAAATGCGGGGGGCCGAAGAAGTCACACAGGCTCCTGCCACAGCGGACTTTTATGCATTGGTACTGGAAGGGGGAGGGCAGTGGGCGGGATAAGGGCATGATAGGCGCATCTCCATAGGCGTGGCCGGGTAAGTTTCCATCTCTTTGGATTGACATCACCTGGCGCATGCTCAGTTGATCTGCATCTTCCCAGGGTGGGCTGCATTTTCCCGCGTGCGGGAAAGTTGGTGAGGAAGAACCCGGAAGCAACATGGATTATGCCTTCTTGTTCACCTTCCTCCATCTTGTCCTTTCTCCTTCACCTAAACAATAGCTAAATAGCTTTTGCAAGTATTAATAAAATAAAATCACAAATATACTTCAAAGTCAAGTAGAACATTTAGTTAATATGTGACAATAATTAGAGCAGAAAGTTGTCAATCAAGATTTTAACTTTTAAACATAACAGTCAACTTTATTTTATATTGTTAGATTCCAAAATTTCAGTCTTCCAGTCATTTCCTTTGTTTGTTTTTTGTTTGCTTCTGAGACAAGGTCTCAGTCTGTCATGGAGGCTGCAGTTCAGTGGTGCTACCCTAGCTCACTGCAGCTTCAGCCTCCTGGACTCAAACAATTCTCCCACCTCAGGCTCCTGGTGAGGGACTACAGGCATGCACCACTACGTCTAGCAATTGTTAAATATTTTGTGGAGACAGGGTTTTGCTACATTGCCCAGGCTGGTCTTAAACTCCTGTCCTCAAGTGATTCCCCCACCCTGGCCTACCAAAACACTGGGATTACAGGAATTAGGCACCACACCTGGCCTCTTTTAGTCGTTTTTAACAATTTACAGATTTATTTAAAAATTATATAATAAATTATACTAACTTTTAGTGCGATGGAAAATATTCTATTAAATAGTTATTCCGATAACTATAGTCAACACATTTCAAAGTTTTACGACTCAAAACATAAGATTATATAATGTATTTTTTTATTCTAAAAGTCGTGATAACAATTTTTAGAAATAAGATACCTTGATGCATAGGGTTAGAAAATATTTTAGGAAACTAATAACAAACACCTAAAACTTACAAATTATTATATTCACAGTTGCATAGGAAGATACAAGAAGAATCAGCTGAAATATTATGAAAGTAGTTGCTACTGAGATTGAGGAAATTGTCTTGGAAGCAGTATGTGTATTTCTCCTATTGCCACATAACAAATTACCACAAACTAAAAGCCTTAAAAGACCATCCTTTGGGTTGGGTGTGGAGGCTCACACCTGTAATCCTAGAACTTTGAGAAGCCAAGGCAGGAGGATTGCTTCAAGCCAGGAGTTCAAGACCAACCTGGTCAACATAGCAAGACCACTCCTGTATCTACACACACACACACACACACACACACACACACAGAGACAGACACAAACACACAAATAGCCAGGCATAGTGATGCATGCTTGTGATCCCAGCTACTTGCGAGGCTGAGGCAGGAGGATTGTGTGAACCCAAGAGTTGAGGCTGCAGTGAACCATGATGACACCACTGCCCTACAACCTGGGTGACAGAGACCCCCATCCCTTGAAAACATACAAAAATGAACAAACAAACAAAAATACATCCTTTGAGTAGCTAGCAATGTCTATCAGTTAGAATTTCAGGTCTGACATATTTGGAGTCTCTGTTCAAGGTCTCAGAAGGCTAAGCAAGGAATTGGTTGGTCTGCATTCTTTTTTTTTTTTTTTTTTTCTTGGAGTCTCGCTCTGTCTCCCAGGCTGGAGGGCAGTGGCACGATCTCGGCTCCCTGCAAGCTCCGCCTCCCGGGTTCTCGCCATTCTCCTGCCTCAGCCTCGCAAGTAGCTGGAACTACTGGCGCCCGCCACCACGCCCAGCTGATTTTTTTGTATTTTTAGTAGAGATGGGGTTTCACCGTGTTAGCCAAGATGGTGTAGATCTCCTGACCTCATGATCCGCCCACCTTGGCCTCCCAGAGTGCTGGGATTACAGGCGTGAGCCACCGCTCCCGGCGGTCTGCATTCTTTTGTGAAGCTCAGGATCTGCTTCCAAACGTATTCAAGTTGGAAGAATTTACTTTCTGTTGGTTGTAAAGCTGAGAACCCATCTTTCTTGCTAGCTGTCAGCAAAGGTTTGCTCTGCTATGGTGACATCTAGAGGGGTAGGCAGTTTTTAAACATTTTTCTCAATGACAGCGCCTCCCTCTTGTTATGTGTATCCTTGTGCAATCACCTTCCCTTAAGTATGGGCTCAATTTAGTGACTTGCTTCTGACAAATACAATATAACAAAAGTGAGACAATGCCATTTCCATGATAGGGTTATAAAAATTGTGACTTACTGCCTTCCTAGCTCTCCTTCTGGTGAAGCAACCTGCTTTGTTGAGTGATGCTCTTTAAAAAGACCCACATGTCAGCTGGGTGTGGTGGCTCACGCCTGTAATCCCAGCACTTTGGGAGGCCGAGGCGGGCAGATCAGGAGATCAAGAGATTGAGACCATCCTGGCTGACACAGTGAAACCCTGTCTCTACTAAAAATACAAAAAAATTAGCCGGGTGTGGTGGCGGGCGCCTGTAGTCCCAGCTACTTGGGAGGCTGAGGCAGGAGAATTGCTTGAACCTGGCACCGGGAGGTTGCAGTGAGCCGAGATCGCGCCACTGCACTCCAGCCTGGCAACAGAGCGAGACTCTAACTAAAAAAATAAAAAAAATAAATAAAAAATCCACATGTCAAGGCACTGAGGGAGGCCACTGTCTGAATTCTGATGAGAAGCTAAATTCTTTCAACAAACAGCTGAGCCATATCTGAATGTCTGAAGCACAAAATCTGTGAGATAACAAATTATGTTGTTTTCATCCACTACACGTTGGGATAATGTATTACGTAGCAATAGATAGTTAATACAATGCATTCGAGTTATAGTAGTTATATTAGGTTTAATAATTTCTGGTTGCTCAGTAGTATGGTACTCTTGCATTTATATATACTTGCATTTGATTTATCCTTATCAAGTATGTGCAAAGGGAAAATATTCTTTCTATTAGATGACAAACTATTTCCAACAAGTCGGGTCTATGTTATATTCGTTGAACTGTTGAGCAATTTTAAGAATGAGCAGATATTTTAGAAACACAAGAATTATGGGATATACTCTACAGATGTTTTGCTGTAAGAACCATCTACATCAGAATCACAAACCAGAGATTTGTTGGGGTGCTAAAATTCAGCACCAATGTCCTGTAGGAAAATATGAACTCTGAAGATAGAACTAAGGAATCTACATTGGAACTTCCCCTCTCAAAGTACTGTGTAATTGTCAAAACAAGAGCCATTGTTATATATTTTTATTTTAATCATAATGTTGCAAAGAGTGAACAGTTTAAATAAGTACATCAAATTTTGAATGTTTATATATTGGATTATTTTTGGTAATTTTTCTGAATATGCAATTCAATAACTTTGCTTATTTTCCTTCTTATAACACTGATTTCAAATATTTAACGGTAACATAAGACTGATTTTCTTTCCTTTTCAAGAGTAAATGGACTGGAATGACTTTTGTCAGGATTCTGAAGAAAGAAAATATCTTTAATGTCACCTTTTACAGCATTCGAAAATAAAGGAAAAAGTAACTCTTCATATTTAAACTGAAATATAACTTAGAATGCCACCTGCCTATCTTTATTTTCTGATTTATGGATTTTTTTTTTATTTTAAATTTTCATGTCTACACAGTAGGTATATATATTTGTGGGGTGCATGAGATATTTTGATACAGGCATACAATATGTAATAATCACATCAGTGTAAATGGGAGTAGTTGTCACATCAAGCATTCATCATTTCTGTGTGTTGCGAACATTCCAATTGTACACCCTCATTTATTCTAAAAGGTAAAACAAATTATTGTTGACTGTAGTCACCCTATTGTGCTATCAAATGCTATTATACTTATTATACCTAACTACATTATTGTAACCACCAACTATTCCCATTTCCTCCAACCACAATACTCTTGCCAGCCTTTGGTAACCATCATTCTACTCTCTATCTTCAAGAGTTCAAATGTTTAAATTTTTGGTTCCCATCAGTAATTGAAAACATGTGAAATTTGCCTGTAAATGCCTGACTTCTTGCAGCTATGATTCAAAGATTCTTCTGTGATTTTTCTAAATGAATCTTTACACACTAGACCTACTGCACAGTCATCATTTCGAAATTTCCATTCACATCTTTGGACAAATTCTCTTCACCTTTTCCGTATATTGATCCTTTATTTACTGGATCTCATATATATCTTTAATTTTGTTGGCTTATTTACTCATTTTAAATACCATGCCATCCCAAGGTTTCCCGTTAAAGGGATCATAGAAGACATATATTTTAAAAACCTTGCATATTATAAAGTTATTTTATTACAGGTTTCCTCGTTGGAAATGTTTTTTCTCAGATATGTAGAATATTTAATTGTTTTTTTTTCAATTTTGCTCTTGCCAATGTGCATGCCATTATAAATCACAATTATTTGTGTATAGATACATTGTTTGTTTCTATTCTTGTTTTTGTTATAATTTTCCTGTTTTTCTCATTTCAAGTCTTAGATCTCTTCTCTATGTTTAGTGTTCATATCGTGATGTACATACTGCATTTTTCCCCTTTTTTACTCTTTTTTTTTCTTTCTTTTAACTTTTAAGTTTGGGGTACATATACAGATCTGTTACATAAGTAAACTTGTGTCATGGGGGTCTGTTGTGCAGTTTATTTTATCCCCCAGGTATTAAGCCTAGTTCCCATTAGCTATTTTTCCTGATTCTCTTCCTCCTTCCACCCTCTACTCTCCTACAGGCCCCAGTGTGTGTTTTTCCCCTCAATGTGTCCACGTGTTCTCATCATTTACTTCCCACTTATAAGTGAGAACATGTGATATTTGGTTTTCTATTCCTGCATTCGTTTGCTAAGGATGATGTCATATTTCTGGGCATTTCTTTTTTTTTTTTTTTTTGAGACAGAGTTTCACTCTTGTTGCCCAGGCTGGAGTGCAATGGCCTGATCTTGGCTCACTGCAACTTTGGCCTGCCAGGTTCAAGCAATTCTCCTGCCTCAGTCTCCCGAGTAGCTGGGATTACAGGCATGTGGCACCATGCCTGGCTAATTTTGTATTTTTACTTGAGACGGGGGTTTCTCCATGCAGGTCAGGCTGGTCTCGAACTCCTGACCTCAGGTGATCTGCCCTCCTCGGCCTCCCAAAAGTGCTGGGATTACAGACGTGAGCCACCGCATCCGGCTGATGTCATATTTCTTATTATCATATTAGACATACAGTTGGTCTACGCAAAATGTAAGCCTTAGAACTTCTAATAAATTTTAACTAAAATTTCTTTATTACGTTTTGCTCCATTTTCTCTTCTTTACTTCCCCAACTCTTTTTTGGTTGAAAATAGTATCTCCTGAAATTATTTCCTTCTTTACATGCTTTTTTCTACTATTTTCTTGTACTTTCTGCAAGATTTTCTTAAGTGTATTTATTTTCTCTAAATATTTGTTATCTAATTATTTTATGATCTTTTAATTGCTTGGGTTTTTTATGATAGAGAGTTGCATATTTGATGTCTTTTGTTTGCTTTTTTATAAAATGTTAGCTGGAAGCACTGTGTTTATGTCCATGTATTACGTGTGTACAAAGAGATCTAGAAGGGGACAGAGACATTTGATTACAGAACAGCCCTCCAAATGCATTGATAGATAGAAAAAGAACTGTTCCAGAGACAACTATTTTAAAATTTTAAAGTTCTCTATGCAAGTTACAACCTTAGCTGTTTTGCTCAGTGTCTGAAGGGGACTCAAAGTTTTTGTTTGTTTGTTTTTTAAATTGTGTAGACGTCAGCAAATCAAGGGTCATGGAACACATTCTGCCCACCATATATTTTTGTACTGACCACAAGCTAAGAAAGATTTTCAATGCTGAAAAAAATCAAAATAAGGTGTTTTGTGACACACACTATATAAAATTCAAAGTTTAATATCTAAACAAAAGTGTATTAGAAACCAGCCAAGCTCATTCCTTTACATATTGTCTATGGCTGCTTTTGCTCTGCAATGTGTAATACTAGTTGAGTAGCTGTATCTAAGATCATATTTGTTGTTCTCATTGTTTCACACTGCTTACTACAAGTTACAGTGATGGAGTTACAACTGGAAAGCATTTCCAATGTGTTACATATTATCGTAACATACTATTTTTTCACGTGCTTATTATCAATGCATATTCACCATATTGACATAAGGAAAAATGGACTTCAAATGACATGCTTTTAGGCACAGTGGCGTATGGATTATTTTGTTACCTAATTGCATGGCAAAGCATTTCAGTTATCATGCAATGATACAAAGAAGACGAAGAACTTACTGCAGTATTTCCCACTCACAAAACAAATTTTCAGAAAAATAAGAAAATTTAGGACGATATTTCATCACAGCAAAACTTCTTTACAATTTTTTAAAAGTCAAATTGAGTCTGCAACTACAGTAAGTTTCCAAGTGGCTCCCTTGTTAGCTCAGCCATGAAAGCTACTTACTTAGGGTGACTTACATAATACCTGATTGCAGAAGCTAAAGACATGTATTCACAGAAAATCCATTTGTTTAAGGCTATTAACCTTCGGTTATAACAGTGGCTTTTTCAGTTGTGTACATTAGGAGCGACATGATTAGTCAATTAAGAAAGAGAAGGATTTTATTACTCAGTTTTTTTATTTGTTTGAGAAGTTCTGAGTTGGAAGTGATTGAAGAGTTAACTTCTATGAATAGCCTGCGTGGAACAACTACAGGTGAAAATATTTTCCTAGAAGTTGAGTACAATTTAATACAAACAAATGGAATTTTCTGGGATGAATTATAACTGATGGAGACAAAATTATATAAAAAACTTAATTGGTCAAATTTTAAAAATCTGTAAGAATTTAAAAAGTTTAATGCCTATGGTGTTCACTGTGTTATTTATCAGCAAGTTACTGCGGAAATTATTTGAATCTAAAATGTGTAATCGAATCAGCCGGATCAGTGGGGGAACTTCATTTGATATTGTGGACTCAAAGCAACATCAGTTGCTTATTTTCTCTCGGTCAGAAATAGAAGCTGAATGTCTGGACTTTCCCTACTGCAGAGCAGTCTGATGGAGTATAAGTGGTAAGCTTTCTGGGCTCAGGAATGAAATTGAAATCTTTACAAAAGAGGAAAGCAGCTCTCAACCACTATTATCAATACTGAATGGCTTTGGAAATTAGCTTTTGCTGCAGATTTTGATAATGTTCTTTAAATGAATTCAAACCAAAACTGTAAAGTCAAAAAAAAGTTCTGACAGACAAAACTTATACTACGATAACGTCATTTAGATGAAAACATACGTTATTTAAATCACCTGTAATGTCAAGCTACCATGCTGTCAAAAGTTAAAACAAAAGGCAAGATCATCATTCCCTCAAAAACTTGCAGCAGATAAATTTTCTGAGCTTAAACTACAGTTCCAACAACTTTTTTCAGACCCTGATGCAAGTGCAAAGGGAATTTCCATATTTCAAAATATATTTAACTATTCAATTGAAGAACATCCTCCTTACTTGCAATTGCAAGTGATTAATCTACAACATAATAATAATAACATGCTAAAAGGCAAATATCAATAGAAGAATCTGAATTTGACAAGTTCCTTCCAATATTTATTAAAATCATATGTTCATTGATTTATGTTAGTATTTGTCATTACCTATCTCTGTGAAAAGACATTTTCAAAGATGAAATAAAAAAAAAAAAACTCATCACAGATCATCATTAACAGATGAATATTTGCATTTATTCTGATGAGAAGGTACACTAACTTTGATTTTTCATTAACCGAAATATTACACCCTGTGTTAGTTTGCCAGGACTGCTGTAACAAAGTTACTCTAATTGGGTGGCTTAAACAACAGAGATTTATTATCTCACAGAGCTGCAGGACAGAAGTTAGAGAACAGGGGGTTGTAGAATTAATTACTTCTGTGGACTCTGAGAAAGAATCTGGTTTTTGTGTCAACCTAAACAACAGACAGAGAGGAAGACTCTCTAAAAAAAAAAGATGTGTATTCAGAAGTAGGCATTGTAATGCAAATACACAAGCCATAGTAAACTATATGCATATTTAGGGAGGTAAATGAAGATAAATGTTTTTAAAGGAAAAATGAAGAGAATTACATAAATGCTTTGAGATAATTATTCTTTGCTATGAGGATCAATAACAAGAGAGGCACCAGTCTGAGGCTGGATAGGCAACTGCTGAGCAGATGTCTTCTCAGAAGTATATTTGTATGCAGTTGTGATGATCTTTGTGCAAGGCTGTGATGTTTGTAGAGAATTTTGTGATAGTTCTCTTTTCAGGCACTTGTGCATGAGGACCCTCCCTTCATGACTTATGACCATAAGTCTTTCTCCCTGATGCATGTTTGTCTTCAGTTTTCACTTTTCATAAACACACCAACAATACTGGCTTAGGGCCCTTTCTAATGACCCCATTTTAACTTAATTTCTTCTGTAAATCCCCTATCTTCAAATAAGGTTACGTTGGGAGGTATTGAGAATCAGTAATTCAACACATGAGTTTTGGAGGGATGCAATTGAATCCGTAACTCCCTCCCTCCAAAATAATGTTATTCTTCTTATTAGAACTGCATTATAAAATATTATGCATTATTATTACTATTATTTTGATAGTGATCCTTAATAATTTGTAGAAATGTATTCCACTATATCTTATTGTATTATTAAATGTATTTATTCAAAAAATGTGCCCACCATTACGTAAATTTCACTTGACCCTGATATGTTCAGTTTAGTGCTGCATCTTTGCTCTTCTATTTATCTGATGATTAAATGCTTGTTGCTCTGTGTTTTAAATGGTGATGTAGAGAGACCAGGATTCTTTTACTCAACTCTACTAGCTGGGATTTCAGCATATTGAAACCATGCCAAGTAAACCTATTATTTAAACCTGTGGTGTGTCTGTAATGTGTGGTGTGTCTGTAATGTGTATGCCTCCACTCAAGACCTACTACACTAGAAATTCTAGAGCGGAGCCTAGCAGTTTCTATGTCTTTATTTTAATGAACTGTCCAAGTGATTCTGATATGTCCTAAGTTTACATACACACACACACACACACGCACGCACACGCACACTTACACCATTGTCACCATCACTGCCTATTTTGCTTTTAGTAATGAAATATCTACAAATTTGTGTGGGTCAAAGTCAAATTTTGTGTCATAATTGCAACCCCCTGGCAGGCTGTTGGTGGTGGTTAGGTACTGTTATTGGAAAGGGGTCTCGAACCAGACCTCAATTGAGGGTTCTTGGATTTCAAGCAAGAAAGAATTTGAGATGAATCCAGAAAGTGAAAGCAAGTTTATTAAGAAAGTAAAAGAATAAAGAATGTCTATTCCATAGGCAGAGAAGCCCCGAGGGCTGCTGGTTGCCTGTTTTTATGGTTATTTCTTGATCACATGCTAAATAAGGGGTGGATTATTCATGAGTTTTCCAGGAAAGGAGTGGGCCATTCCTGAAACTGAGGGGTCCTCCTGTTTTTAGACCATAAGGGGTAACCTTCCAGAAATCGCCATGGCATCTGTAGACTGTCATGGCACTGTGGGAGTGTCTTGTAGCATGTTAATGTATTACAATTAGCATCTAGTGAGCAGTGAGGACAACCAGACATCACTTTGGTTGCCATCTTGGTTTTGGTGAGTGTTGGTCAGTTTTTTCATTGCATGTTGTTTTATCAGCAAGGTCTTTGTGACCTGTACCTTGCGCTGGCCAGCTGCTATCTCATCCTGTGACTTAGAATGCCTGACTTCTTGGGAATGCAGCCCAGTAGGTCTCAGCCTTATTTTACCCATCTCTTATTCAAGATGGAGTTGCTCTGGCTCCAACACCTCTGACAGCATTAACAGCTGGCCTCTACCATTCCAGCTCCTATCATTACCAAAGATATTAACAAGCCCAGCTTTGTGACCACTTCTTCTACTATCACTCCTGACCTGCAGAGGATTGTTACCACAAAACTTTGCAATTCTGGTATCCCACTAACCAGTGCATTTCTGGTGAGCTTAATGAAGAGTGTATATTCTGGGACTTCCCTTGAAACATAGTATTCTAGAGGATTTTCAGGCTTTGCACCATATATCCATTCTAGTATACCAACTATATTTTTATCTTGTCCTCCACTGTCTGCCACAATGGTTCAGGTATTTCCATTTCACACAGTATGGGTCTTCGCTCCAAGAACTGCTATCCTAGTGAGTTTATTGACTTCAGACCTTACAAATCAATGGCCACATATCGTGTACTTAAGGCTCTATTAATCTGCCCTTAAAAACCGGATTTTTTGTTAGTGTATTAAATCACAGTCTGAAAGTGTTAGCCCCAATTCAAAAACTTTTCAGTATCAAATATTATGTTCTATTTTCCTTAACCAAGCAACCTCAGAATCCAGTCCCATGCATACTCCCCTGGCTACTGCCGGTACACGGTGACTAAATTATTGGACCTCCTTTGGGATATAGTCCCTTTCTTTCATTATCTTCACCTGTGATATTTGCCATTTAACCAGAGTTATGACCCAGGAATCCAGGAAAGAAAAAGAAGACAGAGATCCTGAGGAAGGATCTCCTTGCCTTGTAGGAATGAGACTTCTTTAGCATTTTCTCACACTGGAGATTCTTTACTCTTAATAAGGAGGCAATGGCCACTTCTGCAACTTCTAAGCATAGAGGGGAGTCTTGGAGAGTCAATTTGGGGAGTTATTTACCCAGATATTTTCATCACAGTGGTATGACAGATCTCAGCAGATATTCTTCTTGAAGCTTGATAAATCTATTCAATCCTGAGTTTCGCCTTCAGTTTTTGTATTCTCCCACCTCTTGTTATCAATCACAACATTCCTTTGCCCTTCACACTTAATTTTCATTGTTCATTAACTGCTTTCAGTTTTTTATTATACCTTTGAGGACATCAATGCAACTCAATAACAACCAGCCAGTTCTGTTGTCCTTCAATGCACTCTCCTAGTTTTCAAAGCCTTATTTATTGCAAAATGCAGAACATTCCCTCCACTGTGACAATATTCCAAATTGCCCAGTGAATATTTTAACAATAGAGCTTTTATATTGTGTAGAGATGAATGTCCCACCTACTGCCTGAGATGGAGTCCTACTGCCAATGAGATAAGGATGATTTAGTCCCCAAATCTCCACTTACCACCTGCTTTTACAAACTCTCCAACTATGCCAATTCAGGACTTATTGGAGGCAGATGTTGATACGGAGTTTGAGTGTGAGAATTTTATTGGGGGGAGAATGCTGTGAAATGAAAAGGGCAGATGAAGCAGGCCAAGGTGGGAAAAAAATTCTGATTGTGAAGCGAGTGTGACGTAAGTGGAAGAAAATTCAAGGGCCAGGTGCAGTGGCTCAGTCTTGTAATCCCAGCACTTTGGGAGACCAAGGCGGGCAGATAACTTGAGGTCAGGAGTTTGAGACCACCCTGGCCAACATGGTGAAACCCCATCTCTACTAAGAATATAAAAAAAGTTAGTCAGAACTGGTGGCGGGTGTCTGTAATCCCAGCTGCTCAGGAGGATAAGGTGGGAGAATTGCTCGGACCTGGAAGGTGGAGGCTGCGGTGAGCCGAAATCGCACCACTGCCCTCCAGTCTGGGCAACAGAGCGAGACTCCGTCTCAAAAAAAAAGAAAAAAAAAAA
This sequence comes from Mandrillus leucophaeus, assembly GCF_000951045.1. Classification (NCBI taxonomy): domain Eukaryota; kingdom Metazoa; phylum Chordata; class Mammalia; order Primates; family Cercopithecidae; genus Mandrillus; species Mandrillus leucophaeus. The sequence goes on along the minus strand of NW_012101821.1, from coordinate 4,142,989 downwards.
GAAAAATTGGAAGAGGAAGCAGAACTGAGACGAGAGAGCATCGGCCTACAATGTACTTCTGACAATGTCCGAACAACCCAACGGGGAGTTCTGGAGTAAAAACAATAGCCAGACCATATTTAGCCCACTGGGCACAGTAATTTGCTGGGAGCAAATGACTGGGAAGCTCATGAGCTC
>NW_012101821.1:4141268-4142762 GCF_000951045.1 Mandrillus leucophaeus | reverse complement strand
GGAGAATGCTGTGAAATGAAAAGGGCAGATGAAGCAGGCCAAGGTGGGAAAAAAATTCTGATTGTGAAGCGAGTGTGACGTAAGTGGAAGAAAATTCAAGGGCCAGGTGCAGTGGCTCAGTCTTGTAATCCCAGCACTTTGGGAGACCAAGGCGGGCAGATAACTTGAGGTCAGGAGTTTGAGACCACCCTGGCCAACATGGTGAAACCCCATCTCTACTAAGAATATAAAAAAAGTTAGTCAGAACTGGTGGCGGGTGTCTGTAATCCCAGCTGCTCAGGAGGATAAGGTGGGAGAATTGCTCGGACCTGGAAGGTGGAGGCTGCGGTGAGCCGAAATCGCACCACTGCCCTCCAGTCTGGGCAACAGAGCGAGACTCCGTCTCAAAAAAAAAGAAAAAAAAAAAGAAAAATTGGAAGAGGAAGCAGAACTGAGACAAGAGAGCATCGGCCTACAATGTACTTCTGACAATGTCCGAACAACCCAACGGGGAGTTCTGGAGTAAAAACAATAGCCAGACCATATTTAGCCCACTGGGCACAGTAATTTGCTGGGAGCAAATGACTGGGAAGCTCATGAGCTCAACTCAAAATCAGAGATAGATCCAAAGGCCACCATAGCTGAAAGCTGTCTGTGAAATACACACCTCTTAAAGTTGAAAGACATGTTAGTTCTTGAAAGGAGATCCAGGCAGTGAATTCCTGCCATATGTCCTCTTATGATCTTACATGCTTATGACTTTATCGTGGGCTCTAAAGAAGCAGATATATTCAGATTTGTTTTCAATATGGAAAAAAAAAAAAACAACACCACCACTGTGTTTTATACCAGGAGAAAATGGTAGATTGTAAATTCCCTGAACACTAAGTAAAAATGTCTTTCTATTAATATGCTGAGAGAAAATTCTAAATAGTAAGCCCAAATAATGCTTAAAGTTTATGCACTAGGGCATACAGCATTTTTAATAATATTATTTTAACAGTAAAATTAATGACTCGATTTTTCTTGAATGTTTATTTACTTACATGCAATCAGATTTACCAAGTTGAGATGGGAATTTTTTAAAATGTTTCAGTCACATTGGCTTTTCTTGTTTACGTGATAAAATAATTAAATATAATCTTAGAAAATATTTAATTTTTGGAGATTCTCTTTTGTGTTTTTCTGGGCTATCTGAAATTTTGCTTGGTTGTCATAAAAAACTGTTCATTTACTCAGTTACCCATGAAGTCCTGTCAGTTGTTACTCTTCCTAGAGTCTAGACAAATTTGTTCGAGTACAGAAATTGATACTTATATAATTTTTTTATAAGTGTGGTGATATATAAGAAGTCCTCCCCATCCAATTTTACAGTTCTGCCTCTCCTACAGAGATTTTTGCATGTCACAAAGAAACTATTATTGCTACTGAAATACATACTCACCAAACCACTTAAGCCTACAGGCTTCTATTTTGTAGCTGAGCATTCAATCAGATGACCCTAGGGTCACTTTT
>NW_012101821.1:4132524-4139733 GCF_000951045.1 Mandrillus leucophaeus | reverse complement strand
AGAAGTGTATATTTAGCTTTGTAAAACCCTGTCAAACCATCTTCCAAAGTGGCTACAACATTTTGCATTACTACCAACAATGAATGAGAATTTCTTTTGCTCCACATCCTCCTTAGCATTTGGAATTAGCAGTGTTTTAGATTTTACCAGTTCTAGAGTGTGTATACTGATATCACGTTATTGTTTTAAACTGTGTGTCATAATAGCATATGATATTAAGCATCATTTCATATGCATGCAACCTGTATACCTTTTTGATGAAGTGTCTATTCAGATTCTTTGCTTATTTTTTGGTTGGATTGTTTGTTTTCTTATTGAAAATTGAGGTTAACAAGTTATTTTTGTATATTTTAGACATCACACTTGTATCAGATGTATATATTGAAAATATGTTATTCCACATTATGGGTATTATTTTCCTTCTTGCAATAGTGTACTTCTCAGAGCAGAAGTCTTTAATCTTAATAAAGTTCAACTTATCAATTTTTTTTAATGGATCTCATTTTTGATATTAATACTAACAACTTCTCAACAAATCTCAGGTTATTTAGATTTTTTTCTATGATGTCTTTTAGAAGCTTCATAATTTTATATTTTACATATAGGTTGATGACACATTTTGAAGTATTTTTTGTGAAAAATACAAGATATCTATCTGGATTCTTTTGTTTTGCATATACATGTCAAATTGTTTAAACACCTTTTATTGAGAAGGTTCTTTCTCCGTGGAGTTACCTTTACTCCTTTGTAAAAGATCAGTTGACTACATTTGTGTGGGCTTCTTTCTAGGCTCATTTTTCTGTGCTAGTAATCAGCTTGTCTATCCTTTTGTCAACATCACACCATCATGATATTTATATTAAGTCTTGATATGAGATAGTACCAGTCATCTGACTTTGTTCTTATTTAGTTTTGTTTTGAGTATTGTGTGTCTCGTGTTGTTTCATTTATAAGTCATAATCAGTCTGTCATAATCCACAAAACAATTTCCTGAAATTCCAAATCATATTGAGTTGAATCTATTCATCAATTTGGGCAAAAAATGACATTTTAAAACTACTGAGTCTTCCTGTCTAGGAACATAGAATGTCTCATTTATTTAGATGTTTATTTAAAACATTATCAGTTTTGCAGTTGTCCTCATAAAGATACTGTTAGCTCTATACATAAATATTTCATTTGTAAATGACATTGCATTTTAATTTCAAGTTTCAATTGTTCATTTCTAGATTATAAAAAAGGAATTTTGATTTGTGTATTAATCTTGTATTTTGCAAGTTTGTTATAATTCCTTATTAGTTCCAGGAGAAATAATAAGAGATTAGGAGAACTAATAAGCGAATATTTTTGTTGATTTTCTGGAATTATAGACACATCTGAGAAGGACAATAGTTCTATTTTCTCCCTTCTATATACCTTTCATTTTATTTTCTTGTCTTATTGCCTCAGCTAGGACTGCTGGTATCATGTTGAATAAGAGTAGTGAGTACAGATCTTTCTTTGTTCTAAATCACAAGAAGAAGTCTTCTAGTTTCTCCCCATTAATTTTGAGGTTAGCTGTGTATTTCTGTCTTTTTGTCTTTAGAGATGTTATGTTTTGAGTTAAGGAATTTCCATTTAAAATACTTTTATCTGTGTATGTTGATATTTTCCTATGATTTTTCCTCTTCAGCATTCCTTCATTATCCTTTTAATATACACGAGATCAATAGTGAAGTCTCCTTTTTGCTTCTAGTATTACAAAATGTGCTTCTTCTCCTTTTTTATTGGTTTGAATGGCCAGAGGTCCACTACATTTATTGGTATTTTCAAAGAATCAGCTTTGGTTTTGTTGAATTTCTTTATAATGACTTTTTTCAATTTGACAAATTTTGCTGTAATATTCATGTTTTCTTCTATTTTATTTGCATTGAACTTGCTTTTTCCTTTTTTTTTTAACATTATTGAGTTTAAGGTTTTGTTTTGTTTTGTTTTGTTTTTACATGCATGCAATACTATATACATTTGCCTCTAACTACTGGTTTTTCTGCATCCCAGAAATGTGATCAGTTGTATATTCATTTTCATTCAGTTCAAAATCTTTACAATTTATCTCGAGACTTGTTTGTCCAATGTGTCATTTAGAAAACTGTCATTTAATCTCCAAATATTTAGTATTTCCCAGCTATCTTTCTGTTACTGATTTCTAGTTTAATTGCATTGTAGTCTGAGGGCATATATTATGTAAGTTCATTTTTAAAAATCTTTTAAGTTCATAGGTATATGTTCAGTTTTGTTAAACAGGTAAACATATGTCATGGAGGTTTGTTGTGCAGATTATTTTATCACCCAGGCATTAAGCTTAGTACCTATTAGTTATTCTTCCTAATCTTCTCCCTCCTTCTACTCTCCACCCTCTGATATGCCCCAATGGGTATTGTTCCCCATCGTGTCCATGTGTTCTCATCATTTAGCTACCACTTATAAGTGAGAAATTCCAGTATTTGGTTTTCTGTTCCTGCATTAGTTTGCTAAAGATAATGGCCTCTAGGTCTACCCATGTTCCTTCAAGTATTTTACTCCTTTTTTATGACTGCATGGAATTCCATAGTATATATGAACCACATTTTTCTCTATTCAGCCTATCATTAATGAACATTTAGGTTAATTTCATGTCTTTGCTATTGTGAATAGTGCTGCAATGTACATACATGTGCATGCAACTTAATAATAGAACAATTTATATTTATTTGGGGGATATAGCCAGTAATGGGATTGCTGACTTGAATGGTATTTCTGTTTTTATGTCTTTGAGGAATTAACACATTGTCTTCTACAATAGATGAACTAATTTACACATCCACCAACAGTGTATTAGCATTTTTTTTTCTCCACAACATTACCAGCATCTGTTATTTTTTGAGTTTTTAATAGCAGTCAGTCTGACTGGTGTGAGATGATATGTAATTATGATTTTTATTTGCATTTCTCTAAAAATCAGTGATGTTGAGCTCTTTTTTTCATATGCCTGTTTGCCACATGTATGTCTTCTTTTGAGAAGTGTCTGTTCATGTCTTTTGCCCACTTTAAAATTTTTTTGTTTGTTTTCTTCTTGTACTTTAGTTTAATTTCCTCCTAGATACTGGATATCAGATTTTTTTTTTCAGATGCATAGTTTGCAAAAATTTTCTCCCAGTCTGTAGGTTGTCTGTTTACATTGCTAATAGTTTATTTTGCTGTGCAGAAGCTCTTATTTAATCAAATCTCATTTATCAATTTCTGCTTTTGTTGCAATTGTTTTTGGTGTGTTTGTCATGAAACCTTTTCCTGTGCCCATGTCCTGAATTGTATTGCCTAGGTTGTCTTCCAGGGTTTTGATAATTTAGGGTTTTACATTTAAGTCTTTAATTGATCTTGAGCTAATTTTTGTATAAGGTGTAGGGAAGAGGGGCAGTTTCAATTTCCTGCATATGTCTAACCAGTTATTCTAGCACCATTTATAGAAGAGCCAGTTATTCCAGCGCTATTATTAGAGAAGAATGTTTTCCCCATTGCTTGTTTTTGTCAGGTTTATCAAAGATCAGATGGTTGTAGGTGTGCAGGTTCTCTATTCTGTTCCATTGGTCTACGTGTCTGCTCCTGTACCAATACTAGGCTGTTTTGGTTAATGTAACCCTGTAGTTTGAAGTTAGGTAGCATGCTGCCTCCAGCTTTGTTCTTTTTGCTTAGGATTGTCTTGACTATTTGGACTCGTTTTTGGTTCCATATGAATTTTAAAATAGTGTTTTTCTAGCTCTGTGAAGAGTGTCAACGGTATTTTAATGAGAATAACATTGAATTTATAAATTGCTTTGAGCAGTATGGCCGCTTTAATGATATTGATTCTTCCTATCCATGGTCACACAATGTTTTTCCATTTGTGTCATCTCTGATTTCTGTGAGCAATGGTTTGTAATTTCCCTTATAAATATTTTACCTTACTAGTTAGCTGTATTCCCAGGTATTTCATTATTTTTGTGGCAATTGTGAATTGGAGTTTGTTCATGATTTGCCTCTAGCTTGACAGCTGTTTGTGTACAGGAATGCTAGAATTTTTGCACATTAATTTTGTATCCTGTTTGCTGAAGTTGTCTATCAGCTTAAGAAGCTTTTGGGCTGAGACAGTGGGGTTTTTAGATATAGGATCATGTTGTCTGCAAACAACAATAACTTCATTTCTCTCTCCCAATTTAAATGCCCTTTATTTCTCTCTTGCCTGAATGTCTTGGCCAGGACTTCCAGTCCTATGTTAAACAGGAGTGGTGAGAGAGGGTATTCTTGCCTTGTGTTGATTTTCAAGGGGAATGTTTCCAGCTTTTGCCTCTTCAGTATGATGTTGGCTGTGGGTTTGTCATAAATGGCTTTTATTATTTTGAGGTATGTTCCTTCAATATCTAGTTTATTGAGAGTTTTTAACATGAACAGATGTTGAATTTTATTGAAAGCTTTTTCTGCATCTATTGAAATATTGATGTGGTTTTTGCCTCTAGTTTTGTTTATGTGATGAATCACATTTATTGATTTGCAGATGTTGACCAACCTTGCATCCTGGGGATGATGCTTACTTGATCATGGTGACTAAGCTTTTTGATGTGCCACTGGATTCAGTTTGCCAGTATTTTGTGGAGGATTTTTGCATCCATGTTCATCAAGGATATTGGCCTGAAGTTTTCTTTTTTTTGTTGCGTCTCTGCCAGGTTTTGGTATCAGGATGATGCTGGTCTCATAGAATGAGTTAGGGAAGAGTCCCTCCTTTTCAATTGTTTGGAATAGTTCAGCAGGAATAGCACCAGCTCTTTTTACATCTGGTAGAATTGAGGTGTGAATCTGTCTGGTCTTGGGCTTTGTTTGGTTGATAGGCTATGTATTACTGCCTCAATTTCAGAACTTGTTTTTGGTTTATGAGGGGATTCCTTTTTCTCCCCCATCCCTTTATTTTGAGCCTATTCCCCTCCCTCTGGGAGCTCTGTTCTAAGAAGTTTTCAATCCTCTGGAGGTTCCAGTTGGGAGGTCCCACCCAGTGAGGAGAAATGGATCAGGGACCTGCTTAAGGAAGCACCACATTTTGGTAGAGCTGTGGTGGGGGATCCCATCTGCCCCATTTCAGCTTGGACTCTCCAAAGCCCACAGGTTGAAATGTCATCCACATAACAAAGATGTGGCCTGCCCCTCCCCACAGGAACTCTGTCCCAGGTAAGAGTGACACTGTTGCTGGTGTTTGGCTGGAATTTCACACCAGTGGTTCTAATCCTCTGAGGCACTGTGGAAATGGGGCTTGCAGACTGTCGCTGATCAGTCCTTTGGATTCAACCCCCTTCCTAGGGGTACGTACAAAGTTCCAACCTTCCACCTTGCCGAAGTTGCAGTCACTTTCGCCTGAAAGTCAGGTGCTGGAATATGTTAAGCTCCTGGGTCTCTGCATGTGCCTGCGTGGCTACTCTGCCAAGACTCCAGGCAGCTGTGTGTGTCAGACTGAAGGCCCTGATGGAGTGGGTTCATGATGGAATCTCCTTACCAGAGGGTTGATAACATCCGTGGGAGAGGCTTGGTTTCTCTGAGTTGCACATTCACTTACTGTTTCCCTGGGTGGGGGAGGTTCACCTGGCTCTGTGTTGCTCCTGGGTGAGCTTTTGCCCTGTCTTGCTTTTCTTTGTTCTTCATGGGTCGAGTTGCTTCCTTGATTAGTCTCAGTGCGAGTACCTGGATGTTTCAGTTGAAGGTGATGTATTTATTTGCCCCTTTCATTCCTCTCTGTGAGAGCCACACACCATAGTTGCTTCTAGTCAGCCACCTTGGCCTGAATCCCTATGTAAGCTCTATTCTTTTAAACCAATTAAAGTTTATTTTATGACCCAGAATGTACTCTATTTTGGGCAATGTTCCATGTGAGCTTAAGAAGAATGTGAATTCTGCTGTTTTGGGATGGAGTATCCTATAAATGTCAATTACATCCAATTGATTGATGGTGGTGTTCAGTTCAACTATACTTTTGCTAATGTGTGCTTAATGGATCTATTAATTACTAATAGAGGGGTGTTAAAGTCTTCAGCTGTGATCATGCATTTGCCTCTCTCTTCTTGCCTTTCAATCACTTTTGATTCAAATGTTTTGATGCTTTGTTCTTAGATACCTATACATTAACAATTGTTATATCTTTGTGGAGAATTGATTTCTTAATAATTATGTAATGCCCTCTTTCATTCCTGATAATTTTCCTTGCTGTGAAGTCTGCTTTGTCTAAAATTAATACACCTGTGCTAGCTTTCTGTTGATTTGTGTTAGCATGATGTAATCTTTACCATTGCTTTACTTTTAACCTGTATCTTGATATTTACAATAGGTTTCTAAAACAATAAACAGTTGGATTTAAAAAAAAATTCTCTGAAAATCTGTTTTAATTAGCATATTTTGATCATTCACATGTAAAGTGATTACTGGTATAGCTGTATTAATATCTAAGTGTCCATAACTTTTCTAGTTATAATACTTGTTCCTTTTCTTCTTTTTTTAAAACATGTCTTCTTTTTCTGTCTTCTCTGTTTTTAATTGAGTATTTTATGCAATTTCATAGTCTCTTCCTCTCAGCATATTAAGTTCTCACTTAATATCACTGATATGCTCTTGGAAACAGTGACTTTAATTGAAGGAGTTCTTTTTCTCACCAATGTTATAAGAAAAAAAGTGAACAAGATGATATTATTCCAGAAACTATTGTATCCCATTTTACTTAAAGTCACTATTTCTAAGAACTTATTGATGGCATTAAGTGAGGATTTATTATACATATCTTAAAATATGTATTAGTAGTTACCCTAGAGTTTGCAGCATACAATTAAAAATTCTGTAATTTAACTTTCAAATAACATTATACCACTTCATAGATAACACAGGTACTTTAAAATAGAATAGTCCCAATTCTTCCCTCTTATCCTTCATAATAATGCTGTCACTCACTTATCTATAAGCTACCATCACCAAATATATTATTGCTGTTATCTCTTTGAACACAGAGCCACTTACTAGTTCAATGAAGATTAAAAATAATGCATGATTTTATTTTACCTTGTATGTTAGTCCATTCTCACACTGCTAAAAATAACTACCTGAGACTGGGTAATTTATAAAGAAAAGAGGTTTAACTGACTCATAGTTCTGCAGGCTTTACAGAAAGCATGACTTGCAGGTCTAAGG
>NW_012101821.1:4128960-4132474 GCF_000951045.1 Mandrillus leucophaeus | reverse complement strand
GGGTAATTTATAAAGAAAAGAGGTTTAACTGACTCATAGTTCTGCAGGCTTAACAGAAAGCATGACTTGCAGGTCTAAGGAAACTTAAAATTATGGCAGAAGGCAAACGAGAGGCAAGACATTTCTTCTCATAGCAGCAGGAGAGAGTGAGTGAACGAGGAAGTGCCATACTTTTAAACCATCAGATATTGTGAGAGCTCACACACTGTCATGAGAACAGCATGGGAGAAATCTGCCCTTATAATAAAGTCACCTCCCACCAGGTCCTACCCTTGACATGGGGGAATTAAAATTCCACATGAAATTGGGGTGAGGATATAAAGTCAAACCATATCACCTTCATTTCTTCCTTCTCATATGCCCTTTTCTGCATGTATGCTAGAGTTTCTGACCTATGTCATTTAACATTTCTTACAAGGATTCTATTTTGGAAAAATATTATTTTTTAATTTGTCTAAGTAAGCCTTAATAGTTTTCACAGTTAAGGAGAATTTCACTGGAAGTGGAATTTTAGATTAGTCACTTTTTTTTGGTTTTTGTTTTGTTTTGTTTTCAGTCAACACTTTAAATATTTCACTGACTCTCTTCTTGCTTTCCTGGTTTTGGAACAGAAAGGCAATTTATGTTCATCCTTGCTCCTCCATAAGTAAGGTCTTCCCATCCTAAGCTTCTGCCAATATTTTCTGTTTGAGTGTGTTTTATAGTTTGAGTATGACATTCACAGATGTAGATTTTTGTTACTTTTTTTGATGTTATTTATCCTGCTTGGGGTTTTCTGGGCTTCCTGGATCTGCGGTTTGGTGTCTGTCATCAATTTTAATTTTGGAAACTCTTCTGGCATTATTACTTCATGTATTTCTTCCATTTCTTTCTCTTTCTTCTCCTACGGTTATTTCTATTATGCATATGTCACACTTTTGGTGATTGTCCTGTAGTTTTTCACCATTCTCTTTCATTTTTTCCAATTATTAGGTTTTTCTTCTTTTTTTTTTTGAAATTGTTATTGTTTTTCTTTTCGGGTTGTTTGCTTCTTTTTTCAGTTTTTTTTGTTCTTTTGAGGTTCCCCCCAAGGTTTTTTTTTTTTTTTTTCGTTTTTTTTTATCTCTAATGTTTTCTTTTGATTTATCTTAGATTTTCCATCTATCTGCTCACATTACCCAAATATGCTTACGTGTCATTTACTTTTTCTATTAGAGACCTTAGCGTAATAATAATTTTCGTTTGAAAGCCCTTATCGAGTAATTTCAAATTACTGTTGTATCTGAATCAGGTCTGATGTATGCTTTGTTTCTCCAAACTTTATTCTTGTTTTTCAACATACCTAGAAACTGTTGGGTCCTAGATCACTACATGGGTGACAGAATCATTGATATCACAAATCTCAGCATTGCACATATTACAAGCCTGCACATATTCTCCTTGAATCTAAAATAAAAGTTGAAATTATTAAAAAAAAAACACAAACTAATTTATCTGGTAATAGAAACTGAAGTAATTAGGGCTATAGTTTTATTTGAAGTTTTATTCTGATCTGGCTAGGAATGGGACTATATTTAATATTTGCTGCAGCGGTAGCTGCCAAAGCATTAAGTTTTTTTCTTGTTTCATTATTTTTTATTTTAATGTCTCAAAGAACTGCTTCTCAAATACAGTCTCTGCATTATAAACCCTCTGTTATAATCTACTCTTTGAAGCCCTCTTATGATAGTGTTCAAATGTTAGAAGCGTGAACCCAAACTTATCTGAGACAGTTCTCAATCAATTTAGAAAGTTTATTTTGCCCAAGGTTAAGGACATTACAATGACACAGCCTCAGGAGGTCCTGATGACATATGCCCAAGGTGGTCAGAGTACAGCTTGGTTTATACATTTTAGGGAGACATGATATATCAATCAATATGTATAAGATGTACAATGATTTGGTCCAGAAAAGCAGGACAACTCAAAGAGGGAGCTTCTGGGTACATTGTTTACTATTCAGAAAATAGGTACACTAGAAGCCCAAATCTCACCACTACACAATATGTCCATTTAACAAACATGCACATGTATCCCCTGACTCTCTAAATATATTAATAAATAATAAATTAATAAATAATTTCATTGACTATCAAATATTTCACTCCATTTGTCAATCTCTGGGTCACAGACAGAGAAGTGACAAAAGATGGCATTCTTTTGTATCTTTGATCAGTCTTTCACTGAAGGCACAATTTACATGTCTGGGGTGGGGGCTGGAGGAATAGACGCTTATGCCCTACTCTGACTCAGTGAATCTGCCAGTGAATCTGCATTTTTACATAAACAATAGGGCAGATGAAGCAATCAGATATGTATTTGTCTCAGGCAAGCAGAAGGGTGACTGAGTTCTGTCCTTTGTTTCACACCTATGACAATAAGCTATCAATTTACATCACCAGGGTGAAATTCAACAAAATTTTTTTATGGTAAAGATCTTGAGGTCCAGAAAGAATTTCCTTGTGGGCGAATTTTGAGGGAGGTATGTAGCTTTTATTTATTTATTTATTTATTTATTTTTATTTTTGTAGCTATCTTATTTAGGAATAAAAGGAGAGGCAGGTTTGCCTAATGCAGTTCCCAGTTTGACTTTTCCCCTTGGCTTAGTGATTCTGTGGTCCTGAGATTTATTTTCCTTTCAGAGAGAGGAGAAATACTTTAAAACTTGTGATCTTGTAATTAAATCTTCTTCTTATTTTTGCTTAGTGGGGTTGTGCCTGTGCATTCTGATGCATTTCTTAGCTTATTAATTTTTGTAAGGACGGCTGGAAGGCTGGAGGGGGCTAGAGTTGTCTAATTGCACATTTTCCAGGTCAAATAAGGTTCTGGTAAGGTAGTTTCTCTTAGGGGCAGGATTTTGTTGGAGAAAGATCTTGTTATATTTTTAAATGACGACTTACTTTTGTGCTTCCCCTGCTTGAATCACAAGGGAATTTTTCTGCTTCAAACCACAAGAATCTTGTGAAGCTCCTGAAGGTAAAACTCATGAAAATGTGGGGATTCCCTTAAGACTGGGACCGCAGAAGCTTTTAACTCTAAAGTAGTCCACAGTCTCCAGCAATTCATTAGTACATTTTAAATTTCAGTGTTTCTACCAGGTACTGTCTCCAGTGCCTTCTGCTCAAGATAAACTGATCTCAGCTGTGATTATATGTATTTGCCTGTCTATCCATTTTTCAGAGTAGACTTTCCTCTGTGACCTCAACTTTCTGATGGACCTAGGAAAAGTTAATGACTTTTAGTTTATTTAGGTTTAGTTGTTGCTGTTTTGTTTTGAGATCAAAAGTGATAACTTTCAAGCTTTTTATGCATTGGAACAGAAACAAAAGTATCCAATAAGTTTTTAACAGCTACCTTTTTTTCTTATTTTAGAGATTGACAAATGGAGTGAAATATTTGAAAGTCAATGAACTTATTTATTCATTTATTATTTATTAATATGTTTAGAGAGTCAGGGGATACATGTGCATGTTTGTTAAATGGACATATTGTGTAG
>NW_012101821.1:4124024-4127570 GCF_000951045.1 Mandrillus leucophaeus | reverse complement strand
GCCCACCACCATGCCAGGCTAATTTTTGTATTTTCAGTAGAGATGAGGTTTCACCCTGTTGGCCAGGCTGGTCTCGAACTCCTGACCTCAGGTGATCCACCCACCTCAGCCTCCCAAAGTTCTGGGTTTACATGCATGAGCCACTACGCCCAGCTGCCCACTTTTTAATAGGGTTATTTTGGCTTCTTACATTGTCATTAAGTTGAGTTCCTTGTACATTTGAGATATTAGTTCTTTATTAGATGAATAGATTGCAAGTATTTTCTCTCATTTTGTAAATTATCAGTTTACTGATTATTTCTTTTGTTGTGCAAAAGCTTTTTAGTTTAATAAGTCCTATTTGTCTATTTTAGCTTTTGTTGCATTTGGTTTCAAGATTTTAGTCATAAATTCTTTTCTGAGGCCAATATCCAGATAAGTTTTTCCTAGACTTGCTTCTAGTATTTTTGTAGTTTCAGGTCTTACATTTAAGTCTCCAATGTACTTTTGGTTAATTTTTGTATATGGTGGAAGATATGGATCCAGACTCATTTTTTCGTATGTAGCTGTCCAGTTTTCTCAACACCTTTACTGAATAAAATAACATTTCTCCATTGTATATTTTTGTTGACTTTGTCAAAGGTCAATTGCTTATAAGAATATGGCTTTATACCTGGGTTTTGTATTCGTTTACTTTGATTAATCTGTCTATTTTGGTAACAGTAACAGCCTGCTTTGGTTACCATTGCCTTGTAGTATAATTTGAAGTCAGGTAATGGAATGCCACTAACTTTGTTCTTTTTGCTTAAGATTGCTTTGGCTATAGGGGCTTTCTAAAAAAAATTAATGTAAATTTTAGATTTCTTATTTCTAATTCTATGAAAAATGACAATAATTTTAAAGAAATTGTGTTAAATTTCTATATTGCTTTGGGTAATATTGTCATTGTTCTTGATTTTTCCAATTCAAGAGCATGGAATGTTTTTCTAGTGTATCCATCTATGATCTGTTTGTGTCATCTATGATTTCTTAATCATGTTTTGTAGTTATCCTTGTAGAGATTTTTCATGTTCTTGGTTACATGTATTCATAAGTATTTTATTTTCTGTGGCTCTTGTAAATAGGATTGAGTTCTTGATTTGGTTTTCAGCTTGAACATTATTGGTATATAGAAATGCTATTAATCTTTTACATTGATTTTATAATCTGAAACTTTACTTAAGTAAGTTATCAAGTCTAAGGGTCTTTTGGAAGAGTCTTTATGGTTTTCTAGGTACAAAATCGTATCATCAATGAGCAGATTTAATTTGACTTCCTCTTTTCCAATTTGGATGCCTTTTATTTCTTTTTCCTGCTTGACTACTCTGGCTAGGACTTCCAGTACTGTGTTGCATAGGAGGGGTAAGAGTGGGCATTCTTGTCTTGTTCAAGTTCTTAGGAGAAATGCTTTCAACTTTTCCCCATTCAGGATAATGTTGGCTGTGGGTATGTTTTATATGGCTCTTATTATTTTGAGGGATGTTCCTTGATGCTTAATTTGTTGACGGTTTTGGTAATGAAAGCATGATAGATTTTTAAAATGCTTTTTCTGCATTTATTGACTTGGTCTTAAGTTTTTTGTTTTTAATGGTTTGGTTTATTCTTGTTTTTCCAGTTCCTTGTGGTGCAACATTAGGTTGTTAATTATAGCTTTTTCTAGCTCTCAGATATAGGCATTTAATATTACAAACTTTTCTATTAACATTACTTTTGCTGTATGCCAGAGGTTTCTTTTTATGTTGTGCTCTATTCTCATTTGCCTTTTTTTTTTTAAATTATTTCTGCCTTAATTTTGTTATTTACCCAGAGATCATTCAAGAGTAAGTTTTTTGATTTCCATATATTTGTTTGAGAGTTCCTCGGGGTATTAATTTCTAATTTTATACCACTGTGGTTAGAGAAGATACTTGATATGATTTCAATTGTTTTAAATATAAAGAGGCATGCTTTATCACCAAGAATATGGTCCATTTCAAAAAATGCTCCATGCATAGATGAGAAAAATGTATATTCTGTGGTTGCTGGGTAGAAAAACAATCACAGAACATACATTCTATGATGTAAATGCCTCTTAGGTCCATTTGTTTTAGAGTCTAATTTAAGTCCAGGGTTTCTTTGTTGATTTTCAGTGTTGATGATCTTTCTAGTACTGTCAGTGGGGTGCTGAAGTTCCCCAATATTATTTTACTGTTGTCTGTTTCTTTTCTTAGGTGTAGTAGTATTATTTTATGAATCTTTGTGTGCTAGTCTTGGTTACATATATACTTATGGTTATTATATCTTCTTGAATTGAACCCTTTATCATTTTATAGCGACCTTCTTTGTCTTTTTTCACTGGTGATTTAAAGTATGTTTTATCTAATATATGTATAGCTAATCCTGCTTTTTTAAAAAATTGTGTGGCATATCTTTTTCTACCACTTTAAGTCTTTGAAAATCTTTACTGATTAGTAAAGTTTCTTGTAGGCCACAAATTGTTGGATCTTGTTTTTTAAATCCAATTTGGCAATTTATATCATTTAAGTGGACTACTTAGGCTATTTCTGTTCAAGGTTAATATTGATATGTGAAGTTTTGTTTTTGTCATAATGTCAATTGTTACCTGTTGCTTTGCAGTCTTAATTGTGTAATTAATTTATAGGAGCTTTGTGTTTTCATGTGCTTTTATGATGGCAAGTATCTTCCTTTCATTTTCATGTTTAGAACTCCTTTGATCATTTCTTGGTGGTGAATTCCCTTAATTTTTGCTTGTCTGGGAGATACTTTATTTCTCCTTTATTTATTAGGCTTAGTTTGGCAAGACATAAAATTCTTAGTGTGAATTTATTTTTTCTTTAAGTAGGCTGAAAATAGGCCCTCATTTTCTAACGGCTTGTAAGGTTTCTGCTGAGAAGTCCACTTTTAGTCTGAGGAGATTTCCTTTATAAGTAATTAGATGGTTCCCTTTTGCTGCTTAAAGATTTTTTTTTTTTTTTTACTTTATGTTTACTTTGGATAGTCTAACTATACGCCTTGCTGAGTTTTCTCTTGCAGAGTATCTGTCAGGCATTCCCTGTGCTGCTTTTCTCTCTCTGTCTAATTCTCTATCTAGACCTGGAATATTTTCCTGAATTGTTCCATCGAATACATTTTCAAAGCTTTTTAATTTTTCTTTTTCCCCCTTAGAAGTGATTATAACTTTCAGGTTTGGTCACTTTACACAATTCTACACCTCTTTAAGTTTATGTTCATCTCTTAATTATTCTTTATATAACTATAAATATGAATATAAACATATATAGAGAGAAAAGGATCAGTCTTTAAGCTCTGGTATTCTTTCTTCTTTTGGTCTAGTGTATTGTTAAAGTTTGCAACTATTTTTTATTAATTTACTCAATGAATTTTTCATTCCCAGAAGTTGTGTTTCTTTAAAAAATATCTATTTATTTAGTAAATACTGTGTTCATATTATGAGTTTTTTTGTTTTGTTTTGTTTGTTTGTTTTCAACTTTCTCTTGGATCTCGTTGAATTTACTTACAATCTGTATT
>NW_012101821.1:4098637-4123974 GCF_000951045.1 Mandrillus leucophaeus | reverse complement strand
TGTCATAATGTCAATTGTTACCTGTTGCTTTGCAGTCTTAATTGTGTAATTAATTTATAGGAGCTTTGTGTTTTCATGTGCTTTTATGATGGCAAGTATCTTCCTTTCATTTTCATGTTTAGAACTCCTTTGATCATTTCTTGGTGGTGAATTCCCTTAATTTTTGCTTGTCTGGGAGATACTTTATTTCTCCTTTATTTATTAGGCTTAGTTTGGCAAGACATAAAATTCTTAGTGTGAATTTATTTTTTCTTTAAGTAGGCTGAAAATAGGCCCTCATTTTCTAACGGCTTGTAAGGTTTCTGCTGAGAAGTCCACTTTTAGTCTGAGGAGATTTCCTTTATAAGTAATTAGATGGTTCCCTTTTGCTGCTTAAAGATTTTTTTTTTTTTTTTACTTTATGTTTACTTTGGATAGTCTAACTATACGCCTTGCTGAGTTTTCTCTTGCAGAGTATCTGTCAGGCATTCCCTGTGCTGCTTTTCTCTCTCTGTCTAATTCTCTATCTAGACCTGGAATATTTTCCTGAATTGTTCCATCGAATACATTTTCAAAGCTTTTTAATTTTTCTTTTTCCCCCTTAGAAGTGATTATAACTTTCAGGTTTGGTCACTTTACACAATTCTATACCTCTTTAAGTTTATGTTCATCTCTTAATTATTCTTTATATAACTATAAATATGAATATAAACATATATAGAGAGAAAAGGATCAGTCTTTAAGCTCTGGTATTCTTTCTTCTTTTGGTCTAGTGTATTGTTAAAGTTTGCAACTATTTTTTATTAATTTACTCAATGAATTTTTCATTCCCAGAAGTTGTGTTTCTTTAAAAAAATCTATTTATTTAGTAAATACTGTGTTCATATTATGAGTTTTTTTGTTTTGTTTTGTTTGTTTGTTTTCAACTTTCTCTTGGATCTCGTTGAATTTACTTACAATCTGTATTTTGAATTCTTTACCTGTCATTTCTGAATTTTCACTTTGGTTAGGATCCATTGCTAAGGAGCTAGTATGATCCTATAGGATGTCAAAACACTTTTTTTTGTGTGTGTATGTGAGTGCTGATATAGTTCTTGTGTCGATTCCTTCTCATCTGGAGTAGCTGTCACTTCTTATTTTTGATTTTACTCTCATTTCAATAGGACTATATATTTTTTTTTCCTTTTCAGGGCGTGACTGTAATGTACGTTGTGTATTATTGCTTGGCTTTGATTCTAGATCCTTTCAAGGGGCTGTGAGTCTGTATGAGTTCCTTGATTATAGATGGCTTTTGTGCAATAGCTTTCTCAAATGCTGATTGTAGCAGCAATGTATTGGGTGGAGTAGGTTCACTCTTTTTCTGTGAGCCTAAGATTCAGAGATCTCAAAACGTTTATCTCATTCCCTAGCACTATATTGTTCTGTCAGCAAGCTTTTTACTTGGTTGTACATTCTGATCTCCAGACCAGTAGGTGGCACCCACCCTGACAGGGGTGGTGGTGGGAGCTCACAGAAAGATGTATCAAGTTCTCCATGGTGGTGGGAGGAGGCTGCATCAACTGCATGTCCTGGGCAGCCAGGAAGGATATTAGCTTCCCTATCACACCCCTGTTCCAGAACTTGTGACTTTCAGTTAAGATAGAAACAGTCTATCCACAGAAAACATCTGTCCTGTGGCTACTGATGAAACGGCCTCAGGGTAGAAACCTGTTCCCTCAGGCCAGAGCAGACAGCAGGCTCTGCTCTAGGACTACTACTACTCCACACAGGGAGGGGGGCATGGGCCCTGCCCCCTCATGGAAGCTTAGGCCAGCACACCTTCAGTGGGGGTACAGCTGACCCCAACAGATCTGTAAACGCTGCTTCTAAGTGCACCCATGAAAAACCCCCTTGCGGAAACTGCCATGGCTGCATTTGTAGCAGTGGACACAGGGGCAGGAGAAGACTCTCTCTCTACATTTGTTTCCTGCCACTGGCGCTGCCTGTCTGCTTGGGAAGAACCCCACTCATCCCCTTCAGAGCCCAGCATTGTGCCTGCATCTTCACTGGAGCCACCACAGTCACCTGCTCATAAACGGAGGGCTCTCGGGCAGAGACGAGACCAAGGGGTGCTATGGGGTGCTGCATGGCTTTTTCCCCTAGGGACAGCCCATGCTGAGGGCTAGACCTCTGGTAATCCCGCACTCCCTGGGGTGCCAGTGCTCTCCCATGGCTGCCATGGTATGAGTGGGTTCTGGGGAATGTTTGAAGGAGGTCTAGTGATACACAGATACAAGGGCTGAGATTCCCTGAGCAAGATAGTGGCCCACAATGGATGCACAACCAGCATGGCTCCCACTGCCTCAGTTTGGTTTGGAGGTGAGATCGAGAGAACTTGTGGGAGCTGGCTATTCAATGCTTTGCCTTCAAGTTCCCAAATAGCTGCCAACAGTGGTGCCTGGACTCACAAGGGCAGAGGGGCTCTCGACAGTTTGGCGATCAGCAGTCTGCTCTGGGGTGAGGGGAGCAAAGAAATACCTCCATCTATCTTTTCCACGGAACTCCAGCTTCCTCCGGAGTCAATCTCTGCCAAACTCTTGCTGCATTCTTGCTCTATGTTCCAGCTTCTTCCTGTAAGTTCCTCAATTGGTTCGGTCAGTTTCCTTAGTATTTCACTTACACCATGATCATTCACCTGTAACTTTGTTTTCCTTTCTGAGAAAAGTCATCTAACACCTTGAGTCAGCCATTTTCTGATGGCACCTTTGCTCTCCAGCTCTCTCCATCAGTGCCAGCATTGCCTGCCGTCTGGCCTGTGAGTCTGGCCTTCTGCCAAAAGGTTCTATTAGTTCAGAATAGGCTCTGAGGTTGACTCAGTTCTTTACTTGTCTTCTATTTTCCTGTCAGGATTTGTTCTGTCTTGCTTTATGACTCTTCTTTCAGTTTCTCACTTAACTTTCCAAGTTTCACTTTCTTTATTCTAATATTTATCTGAAAAGCCCCTTGCTCATTTATTTATATGACATATTATACTTATGCATTTGATATGAAATTACATTTACATATATTTGTAATATTTTCTGATTTATTTTAAATTCATTATGCTATTGTTTTTATAATACTCTCTTTATTATTATTGATTACAACATGAAGTTTCTCAAAGTTGATTTTATTTTAAATGTGTTGTCAGCAAATGGAAATTCAGAAAATTTATATATAGAGTTCAGAAAATAATTTTATATGCATATATAATAGATATCTATTTATATATAAATTTATAAAAATATATATAGAGATATCTGTATATAGAGAGAACTGATATAGCTATATATATAGATATGTCTATTTTTATCTGTATATCTATATATCTATATCTATATATGTATATATATTTCTATCTATATATATGTAGATATATCAGGCCTATGTCCTGAATGGTATTGCCTAGATTTTCTTCCAGGGTTTTTATAGTTTTGGGTTTTACATTTAAGTCTTTAATTGATCTTGAGTTAATTTTTATGTAAAATGTAATGAAGGGGTCCAATTTCAATTCAATTCAATTCAATTCAAGTTATATCCATAGATATATATAGAGAGAACTGATATGTCAAACTAATTTGAGAGGATTTTTTTTTTAGTTTTCTTGGAAAACATATTTTAAGAAGACTTTAATATATGCTCAATTTATATTCTTTCTTTAGTGAATCAATTAAATAATTTTATGCACCTCAAAAATATCAATATGAATTTATTTTAAAAATAATATTTTTGATGAAATTAGCTTTAATTTGTTTTCTTTAAGTACTATGACTCATAAAGAAGAATCAAATACTCATCATTTTAATTATATTCCAAGTCAAGGTAAGGCTGTATTTTTATATTACCTAACCTCATGCATGCTAATAAAAGCACTTAATACGTTATGCTTAAGGAGATATTGCTTTCATATCTAGCTTCCTACATTTGTTATTTTTCTGTAGATACTGATCAATTTCACACCTTGTGCAGAGGGAAGTAGATCGATTACAGAGGAGAGTTTTGACAAATAGGTACATTAAAGTAAAATAATTCAAAACTGTCAGGTTACTTGCAAACAACTCTATAACTTCTGGAATAAGGCAGAATGTTATCATTCTAAAATTTAACACCATTAGTTCTATAGAAAATACCATAGTATTTCAGTGACAACAGATTAGTTATGTTCTTCAACCCTGAAGATAATTAAAAAATATTCATATTTTCAGCAAAGGGAAAGAAAGAAAGAGATTTAAAGTGTATATATACTCACGCCACTGCTATCATCCTTCAAACTGCAATTATGCTTCACCTGTACGGAAACAAGAGCATCCTTTGTCCTTCATTTTAATCTTGACCTCTCCATGTCAATTGACTCTGCAAAGCTGACAAATCTTATCACATCCCAATTTAAGACTGCAAAAATTTCTCATTCCAGTTTCTATAAGCTTATTTTTTTATATATATAAATGGCTAGTTGGGAGTAATATTACCTAGAATTCTGTTTAACTCTCAAACCTTATTGGTCCTAGTTTCATCATGAAATCGTTGCCTGTGCCTATGTCCTGAATGGTATTGCCTAGATTTTCTTCTAGGGTTTTTATAGTTTTGGGTTTTACATTTAAGTCTTTAATTGATCTTGAGTTAATTTTTATATAAAGTGTAAGGAAGGGGTCCAATTTCAATTTTCTGCATATGGCTAGCCAGGTCTCTCAGCACCATTTATCAAATAGGGAATCCTCTCCCCATTGCTATATGCAGCACCTTTTATGTTATTGAAAACCCCCAGTTAGACTTCAGAGTTGCTGCATTCTAGTCCTTCAGCTCAGAATATTTAGTGTTGTTTTTCTTGCTTCTGCACAATTTTTTCACTTAGCTGTTACTATTAAATAAATGGCCCCAAACATAGTAATACAAAACTACAAACTATTATTTCTCATGTTTCTGTGATTCTGTGGAGGGGCTAAGAGGTTGTTTTGTTTTGCATTGTCTTGGCTGGCCTGAATGATCTCCCACTAACTCACTTACATATCTGGGTGGTATGGTTTGGCTCTGTGACCCCACCCAAATCTCATTTCGAATTGTAATCCCCATGTGTCAAGGGAGGGAGGTGCCTGCAGCCTGGGAGCTTTTTTCCACACGTTGTTCTCATGATAGTGAGTGAGTTTTCATGAGATGGTTTTATAAGCATCTGGCATTTATCCTGCAAGCACTTTTCAAATCTCTGCTTGTGGCCATTTTTGTTATTGCCCCATTGGCAAAAGCAAGTCATACGCCAATCCAGACTTGGAAAATTTGAAAATCAACCCCACTCATCAATAGAATTAGTGGCAATGTCATAGCACAAAAAAGATATATACCAAGGGATTAAAGGAGTCATTGCAGCCTTTTTTGCAAATGATCTTCCACATCAATCTTTTAGCCTCCCTTCAAGTTTCTCTTCTTTAAAATGAAGTTTAGGAAGAACCTACTCATCCCATCCATAAGTTTTGTGTGACTTTCTACTCTCAGAGAACCTTTTATTATTTTCTTTTCTGGAATTAATTATATTTATCAGCAAATTTTTTTAGAATTTGTGTTTGTATTAATGCTCATCTGGTATAATCAAGTCAACTCAGTGTTTACTGAGCTGGCAATGCTCAATATTTTTTTAAATGAATGAATGATTGAATTGTACCAATGGGTGAGGCATGTCAATCTTTAGTGGAACAAAAACTGAACATTTTTTAAAATAATGAAAATTAATAATTAAGCATAAAATGTGTGTTTTTGTATGTGTGTGTGGATGATAAGCAAATTTTTACATTTCCAACAAGGGGTTGGTTACACAATTCTATTTTCGTGAAGTAAAACCAATTAATTCATCAACTTCAGAAAAGGCTGTATTCAGATAAGAGGATTAAATAAAATTAAACCCTTTGATGTAGGTTAGGGAATGTGGTCTTTGAGACTCTCACTTTATATTGTGAACTTGCCAAGTGTTTGCTCTTAAGCAAACAGAACAAGGCCTGTTAGGGCATATTATTTTCTGTCTTTATGACCTATACTAATCTTGGTGCAGAAATAGCACTTTTTTGAGTCTTCCATATACTATCATCATATAAAATGTTTACTGAGCAATTTAGACTTTTCATCATAAGATTACATAGCAAAGACAAAGGAGGGTTTGTTTTTTTTTGTTTTTTTTTTGTTTTTTTTAATATAGTCCTCTCTACAGCAGATAAATTCCAAAATGAGTAGTAGGTATTTATCTTTTCCAAAATTCCTTCATGGTCATATAGTGTCTGGGACAGGCTTTGCTCTGCTGTACCTTAAAAATAAGTTGAACTCAGCTGGGCATTGTGGCACACGCCTGTAGTCACAGCCACAGCCACTTGGGAGGCTGAAGTGGGAGGACTGCTTGAGCCCAGGCACTTGAAGCTGCAGTGAGCTGTGATTATGCCACTGCACTCCAACCTGGGCAACAGAGTGAGATCCTAGCTCTAAAAATAAATAGTTTTTTAAAATAAGTTTAACTCTGTTCTTGTTTCTTATAATGTATATGCAAAGGCTCATATCGTTGGTCAGCAAAAGCAAATAATCATATAAACAACGGTGTCCACTTATTTTAGAAAGCACATTTTTAATAATGTTTAGTGGTGCATATTCTCTGTGTCTTCACGTCCAAAATACTGAACTTATTGAATATTTGTTCTAAATACAAAATGGCTGGTTGTGGTGGCTCACACCTGTCATCCCAGCAATTTAGGAGGCTGAGGCAGGAGGATTCTTTGAGCTCAGCAATTCAAAAGCAACCTGGGCAACACAGGGAGATTTTTGTCTCTAAAATAAATAAATAAATAAATAATCATCTGAGTATGTGGCACATGCATTTGGTCCCAGTCACTTGGGAAGCTGAGGTGGAGGATCGTTTGATTCCATGAGGCCGAGGCTGCAATGAGCTGTGCTGAGGCTGCAGTGAACTGTGATTATGCCACTGCACAACCCGGATTGCACAGCCTGGATAAGAGAGCAAAATCCTGTCTCAAAAACAAATAAATTAAACAAATAAATGAATACAATATTTCTTATACTCAAGGAAAATTCTGATGAAATATTTATTTCCTTTTTTGTAGGTCAGAATGTAAAGTGTGTGGTAGATGAAAGACAGTGTGATACGAGGAACACATAGGGGCTTGCATGGGAGGAAAGACTACCCAGATCTGGAAATAAAAAGTGAAGATTTCAGAGGGTTGAAAACAGGAAGTGGAACCATTATTTTAAATACAGGTGGGAGAAGCATAACTAAACGCTAAAAAGCCAATATTATGGGAAAAATTATCCTTGAATAGTTCAATTCTTGATATAAGGAGGAAACAAAATGTAGATGTATGGGTGTCAGCAAGGCTGTGAAAGAAATAAAAAATGAGAGTTTGCAAAACCTTATGAGATAAAATTATGAAAATCTAGAAATATAATCCTGTGTCTGATTACATTTGTTTTATAAAAATTGCTCTTCTATTTCTATATATGTGTATATATATAATCAAAGAAAATATGTGTAAAACCTGTTATGAAAGAATATACATCCCATTTTGTACCACAAAATAGAAGTTTAATTACCAAAGTTTGTATAGACTGTCAAACATCTTTGTTGAGATACAATTAGATACGATATTATAATCGGCAGTATTAGTATGTATGTATGTTTATTTTTGTCTAAAAATATTCTTCAGAAAGCAAAGTGCAACTTAAGTATCTAACAAGAGACTCAATTTAATTACTTCATAGATTTTATTATACTTTTTCATCATGCAATGAACTGTCTTGTTATTATTTCCTCCTCAGAGGATCATTAAACATTTACATACATATTTTAATAGGCTGCAGTTTCGATTAGATAGAGGACATTGACATTATAATTTTGTGAACAGATCACTGTCCTCTGAGCTGGTTTATATTTGTTTACTGATCTTCCAGCAGATGGTGCCCTTGCAACAGATATTCTTGTTTTTTGTTTTGTTTTTTCATGATTGGGGTAAAAGAGGCACCACTACTTTCTCTTTTGTGATGATATAATTAATAAAGATATATTTTACGGACATATTGTACCCCTTCTACATTTTTTTCAGTATTTCAGAAACAGCAAGACTGCCTAGGAATATAAATAGATATGATTGCTTGCTTCCCCCGTCTCCTTCTTCCCAAAGAGCTACAGTCATTTGCTCTTCTCACTCTCCAAACAGTAAACTGTTTACATTCTACAGTCAAGTATCTGCTGTTACCAGGATTCTGGAGATAGATAGCCCATGGATTAAAACAGTCCTTAAACAATCTTTTACCAAATCCTGTGCCTTTTCTGTAGAACATTCCTCTGTTATTTTAGCTCCCCAATTTGACTCTGGCAGACAGTTCACCTTTTCTATTTTACTGTGCAGTACTGCAGGGATTATATTACTTCCTTCATTTGCTTATTTTTTCAGTTGGCCACGTTATTCTTGAAATCATAACTGATTTGGAGGCATTATCTTACAATTGTTTTTGTAAGGCCAATGGAAATGCAATATAACATTTGTACCTAGTAAGGCTTAATAAATTAAACATGCTGCTTATAGTTTTAAATCATTTTTTATTCATGTCCAGATGATGACAACTTTCTCTTAATACTTGAATTTGTGTAATCATTCTTACCCTCAATATAGTGTCTATAATTAAAATGGTATCCTCATGGCTTTCAAAATATGCATCCTCTTTCCTATCATTCTAAACCCCTAAACCAACCTTGTCCTTGATTCATTTCCCTTCCTATTCCCTTTCACACGTTAACCAATCAGTTAATTAATCTGTTAATTAATTGTTTCATGCTTTCATTCAACATGTATTGAATTAAGCCAGTGTTAAAGAGTAATGTTTTCTACAAAAAATAAAAAATGGTTCAGAAAATGTTGCTTTCTCAATGATATTTTACTGATCAAAACCCTCCCATCTATCACTGCCAATAAAGCTCATTTAACACAAACATATTCTTTTAAAGTGACAAAGAACAAATCAATATTACATTATGTGCTTCATGATAATTCAAAGGAAAATCGCAGGACATAGCTTAAAAGGCAAAAATAAAGTTTCTAAGAGAGTAAATTGGAGAATCTTTTATAACAGAAACATGATTTTTCTATTAAATTTAGAACTGGAAAATGACGATTTTTTTTTTCAATTGTAACACCAAATTTTCTCTTGACTTCACATTCTGTTGTGTCATAGATGAATGATAATATGTTCTAACATATGATCCAAATATATCTCATCGATAAAATTTTGAAGCATAAAATTAGAATGATTATTATGAAAACAATGTACAGTAATAAAAATTAAAATTTAAAATGTTAAGTATTTAATATGTTGACATAAATTTTAAAAAATTAACTACAAAAAATAAGAAAGAATGAAAAAAATCACTTGAATAAAAGCTATCTCCCTATTCCTAGTGTATTATTTTCCTTGGGCTTCCAGAACAAAGTACTATAAACTGGGTGGACTAAAACTACCGAGATTAGTTCTCTACAGTTCTAGACGTTAGAAGTCTTGATTCTAGAAGAACCAAGTTTTTTCCCTCAAAAACCTGTAAAGGAAGATTCTTTTTTATCTTATCCAGCTTCTGCGATCCTCAGGCATTCCTTGGCTATGGCAGCAATGTTCCAACCTCTGCCACAATTGTTATATAACTATTTTCTCCCTGTGTGCCCTCATATTTCTCTTGTATCTGGCTTTTCCCTGGACTTTCTCCTCTCTTATAGAGACATCAGATATACTAATTTAAAGGTCCAACCTAGTTCAAAATGACTTCATCTTAACTAGCTATACCTATAATTACAAAATTTTTAATCAAGGTCATGTTCTCGGTTACAGTGAGTCCTGACTTCAATGTATCATTTTCCAGGGCATAGATCAATCTATAGCACTTGGATATAAATGTAATAAAAATGATGTATTTCTATCAAGACTTTTCAAATAAAATTTTTGGTCTTTTTGTATGAAAAGTTTATATAAGTAGAGATGAATTTTGGCAGTATTTTCCTAATTAAAATAAATATACAAAAGATCAAATGCCGGCTGGGCACGGTGACTCACGCCTGTAATCCCAGCACTTTGTGAGGCTGAGATGGGCGGATCGAGGAGATCAAGGTCAGGAGATCAAGCCCATCCTGCCCAATATGGTGAAACCTTGTCTCTACTAAAAATACAAAAATTAGCTGGGTGTGGTGGCGCATGCCTGTAATCCCAGCTACTCGGGAGGCTAAGGCATGAGAATTGCTTGAACCCAGCAGGCGGAGGTTGCATGGAGCGAGATCCCACCACTGCACTCCAGCCTGGCGACAGAGCGAGACTCCGTCTCAAAAAAAAAAAAAAAAAAAAAAAGACTAAATACTTTTTGAGAACTTGTTATGTGCAGGAACTTTATGTTAGTACTACACACACTTACCACACGCACCCAGTGTAAAAGCTATTATTTATGTTTTACACAGCAGAAAAAACTCAAGCTTACAGAGAAGAAAAGTCTTCACAGCCATTAATTCCAACATCATTCTCCATAATACCAGTAGTCCTCACAATTTAATGTGTGTAAAAATCACCTGAGTATACATGTGAAAAATGTACATTTCTCGTCAAGATAATCCAAAAACTCTATCAGTAGATTGAAGGCAGGAAAAAGCTAGGCATACTTATTTTTAAAATAAATCCTAGTTGACTGATGCAGATGATCTCTTTTTAAATTAAACAACACATCTCATGTAAACAAGACTCATAAGACATATTACTATTGTCCTAATGCAATTTTGAATTATATAAAATCCACACACAGATCTAGGTAATCATGAAGGGATCAGGCGATTTATGTTTCAAAATAATTGTTTCAGGGGTTGAGAGTAGGCAAAATAAAAGATGGCTCGGACCATTATTGAAAGTTTCACCAACTTTATCCGAAATATGGATGTGATGTGCTTAGTTAAGAGGACAGTAATGTATAAACACCTGCTGTGGAGCTTAAGCATAACACATGCAGGGTTAAGTGAGCATATGGTGCCTTAAGATTTAAACAGAAGTATGATGGTGTGCAGGTAAGATTAAATACTAAAGGCTCTTTCAGAGTTTTGCAGATTCTGAATGTCAGTCTAGGGAAAGTTTTTACAAGTAGTTACACAAGTTCTAAGATGAAGTGAGGGCTTTAGAATTTTAGTAAGTAAGAAACTGGAGAATGATTTATAAGGAAAAGAGAATGAAAAAAATACCAGCCAGGTATGCATCTGTTAGGGAAATAAGTTATAAAAGAAAAGAAAAGGAAGGAAGGAAAGAAGGAAGGAAGGAAGGAAGGAAGGAAGGAAGGAAGGGAGGGAGGGAGGGAGGGAGGGAGGGAAGGAAGGAAGGAAGAATTAAATTATTGGGACAATAAGCAGAAATTTTTCACTACATATAATCAAAAAATGAAGGAAGAAAGCCTACAAGGAATGAAGCATAAGTATAAAAGTAAATAAACAAAAATAATAACATTAATAATTTACTGTATGGATTAGTTATTATAATATTAGTTACATGATTTAGTTTTGAAAAGATAATGTACTTGAAGAAACAGGGAATTCTATAAATAGAAAGTAATTTTGAAAAGGATTATAAACTATTATAACTTTTAGAAGGAATAAGTAAACATGGCATATGAATGAAAATATTTCAGAAAGAAATAATATAAAAGTTCTAACAACTTTTAATTATATAGTAAATTTTATATCACTACAGTGACAAATATTACTATGAGCGGGATCCTTCTCATTTTTCCCAATGAAGTAGGTGAACTGTGGAAAATAGCTTTTCAATTGAAGTTAAAATATCTTGAAGAAAATTCCAGCTCTGCAATTTGATGGCTTTATTACTTTCATGTAATCATAAAATTATATTTGCCTCACTTCTTTGTATATTTATAATAATATTCATTTTTGGTGATAATCCAATGAGATGATACATATGAAAATGCTTTTATAGCCAAGTTATGAAAAGTACTAGACACTATAATTATCATTGACATTATTTTTCACTCTACTTAACATTTTAAAATATGTAAAGTTAGAACAATATAAATGAAAAATATTAACCAAAACCAGAAAAAAAAATTATAGCTTAAATGCTACTTGAGAGTATATATGCAGTACTGTAAAGTCTGGTAATTGGCCTATTAAAATGTCTTAAGATGTTTTATTATTTGCCAATGATTATGTGGATCTAAGCTTTATTTATGCATTAATCTAAAATAATTCACTTGGTTTTTAAAGGAATTAGCTCTTAAGATTATATGCATTGTGAAATTAGAAATTAGAGTGATTAAAATTATTTGTATATTATGGAAAGGATATTAGGGTTATATATTTTAAATGTTTAGCCACATTTTATTAAAGTACCTATTTCACTGCTACCTCTTTTATGTAATATTTGATTCAGTTTTTGGGAATACTAATTTGATACACTATTTGTTGTGCTCTGAATGTTTTGGTTCTCCAAAAATTCGTAGTTGATATCTAATCCTCAGTGGAATAGTTTTAAGAGGTGAGGTATTTGGGAGGTGATCAGGTCATGAGGCAGATGGGATAAGTGCCTTGTAAAAGAGGCTCACCCAAGGGAACTTGTTTGACCCTTCTGCCATGTGAAGATACAGCAAGAAGGTACCATTTGTGAGGAAGAGAGTGAGCCTTCACCAGGCATTGAATCTGTTGGCACCTTGTTCTTTGCCTTTCCAGCCTCCAGAACTATGAACAATTAATCTCTGTAGTTTATAAATTATCCAATCCAAGGTATTTTGTTAAAGCAGCCTGAATAATCTAAGAAAGAAATCGCTACCAGAAGTGAGGCTGATGCTGGAACAAATACCGAAAAATATGGAAGGGACTTTGAAACTGTGTAATGGATAGACTTTGGAAGTACATCCTAGGAAAAAGCCCACATTGCCATAAATGGGGGAGCATTAAGAGTAATTCTGGTGAGGGCTCAGAAGAAGAGAAAAACTAGAGAGATAGCCTCAGTCTTCTTAGATGTTTCCTAAGATATTGTGAAGCGAATGTTGGTAGAAATATGGACAGTGTTTCCATTCTGATGAAGTTCAGATAAAAAATAAGGGGCAGGTTATTGAAAACTGGAGAAAAGGTAATCCTTGTTATAAAGTGGCAAAGAACTAGGCTGAATTGTGTTCACATCCTAGTGTTTTGTGGAAGGTGAAGCTTGTGAGAGATGAAATGGGATATTTGACAAAAGAATTTCTAAGCAAAATGCTGAAGGAGCAGCTTGGCTTCACTTGACTACTTATAATAAAATACCAGAAGAGAGAAAAAATGTAAATATGAAATTGATAAAAAGGAAGCAGAACTGAAAGATTTGGAAAAACCACAGTCTCCCCATGTTGCAAAGAATGAAAAACTCTGTTTGCAAGGTTAGACCAAGGGCATGGACAAGCAGTCCTTCCTATGGATGGGGAGAGCTAGGTGCTATTGATCAAGACAATGGAGGAACGACCTCAAACTCATTTTGGAGATCATCAGGTCTGTCACTTCTATCATAGGTCTAGAGTACCAACGCCTGGGGGACAGAAAAATATCAAGAGAGACCTGAGGCCGCTACTGGCCTCCACACTCTCCTCCCTTTCCTGTAACACCACAGATCTCTGCTCCTTGCTTTCTGGCACAGCAATATTCAACCGTCCCAGGTGTGGTTCCAGTGGTCCCAGGCACAGTGGTGACACAAAGTCTATGGTTCTCCTTTGCTGGAGTTTAACATAGGTGGAGGTCTTGAGGGTAGACCTGTTCCCAAACCTCCACTAGACATTTCCCTAGTGGGAGTTCTCTAAAGTGGCCCTGCCCCTGTGGCAGCTCTCTGCCTGGGTCCTGAGGCTGTCTGGGACATTTTTTGAAATCTAAATGGAGGCAGCCATGCACTCACAGCTGTGCACTCTGTGCACTAGTGGAGATGGCACTAGTTGTTTACTGCCTGCAGCCTGTAGAAGAGTGGCTCTGAATAGAGTGTTTTCTAATTTGCTCTATTCATTCATTACTTTTTCCTAAGTTGTAGTTACACACTAATTCATTTATAGAAATTTTGACATGGTGTAGTTTCTAGTTCCTGAATTTAAAGAGCAATGTTCACCATCAATTTCTTAGAATTTGTAAATAAACATCAGCAGATCATAATGTTCACTTTGTTATCCTCTGGGTAGAGACTGAGAAGGGAGAAGCAACTACAAATTTATTTATCCTGTTTTCCAGAGCTGGGCTATTGTATCTTAATTTTTTTCCCTATTCTTTCATAAGACATCACTATATAATATCTAAACTATCTGTTTTGGCTTTGAGTTTATTTTTATTGAAAACAATTTCTGCAGTCATTTCCTCATAGTTAGGCATTTGATATTTTATCTTTCTTTCTGTTACATTCTGTCATTTGTCATTTGTTAAAGTTTCCAACAATATCAAAGTTATCTTCTTCAGGCTTGGGCTTTTTCTTTTAGATTTCAAGACCTTTTTTGGGAGGCTTACTAAATCTAAATTGAGTTCAGGTCTCAAAGTTTAACTTCTTAATATAAAATGTGAGTGCCTTGTTTGATAGTCCTTCTAAATTAGATTTCTTCATCTTGGATATTGCTTTCATTTTAGAGAATATTTTTTAGAGCACGAATTCATCCTCTTACTAATTTAATTGGAATGCCTATATAATTGCATTCTATCCTTGTGGAAGTGTGAAAAATTGATACAAGTGTATTATTACTAAAGTCACAGAACAGACTCACTAAGAAAATTGAAGTAAATGAATCTCATGGTTTGTTGAATTTATTTCAAACACACCATAAGAATCAAGGGGAAAGAGAAGAAGGTAGGGTTATACACTTAGGAGAGCATGCAAGCAGAGTAGAATGACCAAGCTACCAGAGCCTTGTTTTATGCAATGTACATGTATCCTATTTATTTCTGCTTCATCAGTTTTTCCTACTGATGACAGGGATACAAGAACCAGAGTTAAGGTATAAGAAAAGGAAGCCAGCAGATAGAGATGCCTGTAACCATAACACTCTCGTTCTTTTCAAGACACTGAGGAAGGTGCATGCCTGTAGCTGAGCCTTACCAATTGTACAGATAAACAGTTACGGGTATTATATGTTAGAGGACACGTGAATGACGATGGGCATCACTAATAGGTGGCTGGTTAGAAACTCCATGAACATTGAATGACTCATGTGGCTTGCATATTTACTGTATCATGAATATTTAATGTTTTATGTGCATAATTTGGGGTGTCAAAGTTCCTCATATACTTAATGAATATCCCTGTGCCTTCTTAGTCCTTCTATCCTTCTTTTTTATGTTGACAACTAAAATTTATTTCATAATTTATGTGTAACGTATCTCACAAGCTACTTGTCTGTATACTTAGATTCATCCGTCTTATGTTTTGTTTCTTTTTTGTTTCATATATATGTTCTAGTTATTTGTTAATGATAGATTTGAATACTATTAAATGTATACTAGATACATTTCACTACAACCTGCAGACTCTGCTCTTCTATTTCTATGTATTTATCCAATGACAATCCCTACATAAGCCACCAATAGCAGTATTAGTCATAATAACCCAGAACGGGAAAGAGCCTGAAGGTCTGTGAAAAACAGAATGGATAAATTGCAGTGAAAACAAGTGCATCATGGTTACTTTCAATCATCAGGTTAAACTGCACAAACATAATGTTGAACGGATGAAACCACTCAACAAAATTAAATTTGTGGTTCGGTTTATATAAATGTCAGAAAGAGGAAAATCTAATTTATGGTGCATTGAGTTGGCTAGTGTTTACTTTTGTAGGGGATTAGTGTCTAGAAGGAGGGAAACAAAGGGATATCTAGAATTCTGTGAATATTCTTTTTCTTGATCTGGGTATTGGCTTTGTGAGTATCTGGTGTATAAGGAAAAAATACTATACACTTTTTAAGAGTTCTGATATTTCCTGTACAATAAAAATAAAATGCAAAATAAACATAACAAACAACATACAAAATATAATGTTTTGTATGATTTTATTTCAAGAAAATAATAGAGGGAAAAGACTTGAAGAAGACTGAACAAAACAAAAATTGATAAATGGTATCTAATTACACTAAAGCCCTTCTACACAGCAAAAGAAACTATCAACGAAGTAAACAGACAACATACAGGATGGGGGAAAATATTTTCAAACTATACATTTCACAAAGGTTCAATATCCAGCATCCATAAGGAATTTAAACCGATTTACAAGAAAAAAAAAAAAACATTAAAAAGTGGGCAAATGAAAAGAACAGACACTTTTCAAAAGAAGACATACATGTGGCCAACAGGCATATGAAGAAAAGCTCAATATTACTAATTGCAGAGGAATGCAAATCTAAACCACAGTAAGATGCCATCTCACACCAGTTAGAATGGTTATTACTGAAAAGTCAAAAAAAAAACCCAAAAAACCAAAAAAAAAAAAAACAGATGTTAGTGAGATTGCAGAGAAAGGGAACGCTTATACAATGTTGATGGGAGTATAAATTAGCTTAACCATTGTGGAAGGCAATGTGGTGATTCCTCAAAGAGCTAAAAACAGAACTACCTTTTAAGCCAACTATCCAGTTATTGGGTAATACCCAGTAAGGAATATCAATTATTCTCTCATAGAATATCAATTATTCTATCATAGAGAAACATGCATGTGTGTGTTCACTGCATCACTGTTCACAATAGCAAAGACAGGGAATCAGCATAAATGCCCATAAATGGCAGGCTGGTCAAAGAAAATGTGGTACATATACACCATTGAATACTATGAAGCCATAACATAAAACAAGATCATGTCTTTTGCAAGAACATGCATAGAGCTAGAGGACATTATCCTTAGCAAAGTAACACAGGAACAGGAAACCAAATACTGCATATTCTTATTTGTAAGTGGGAGCTAAATGATGAAACATATCGACATAAAGAGGGCAACAACAAACACTGGGGCCTACCCAGGTTGGAGGGTGGGATGGGGAGAGAAACAGAAAGAGTAGCTGTTGAGTACCAGGCTTGGTATCCGGGTAATTAAATGATCTGTGCAACAAACTCCCAGGACACAATTTTACGTATATAAAATTCAGCATATGTACCTGTGAACCTAAAATAAAAGTTTAAAAATAAATGAAATGAAATAAAATAAAATAAAGTTAGAGGTGGAAAGACCACAATTTTTTCAAATAATAAGAGCTCACTATTCAGATTATTAGCACTCTGGGAAATATGGCCAGTTGGCATTTCAAAATTAAGATTTGAGGAAAAATGAAGTTTAATAAAAGATATCACTGGAAAAAATGTTCATATCAAAAAAATAAAAATTTCCATATTATATTTAATGGTTAAAATGCAGAAAAACACAAAACTTACATCCATAAATGATGCAGACATTCCCTATGCATTGAAAACTGTACAATGATAATAAATATTAGATAATGAGTAGAATCAAATTTCCAAAAATATTTTGTAAAGAACAAAGAATTAAACATACCATTATGTCTTTTAAGATTTTATTAATGTTTATAATAATTTAGCAAATTTGTCTTATTATAAACTAATCACACAAATATACAAATCAATTTTAGCCACTTCTTTTTTACCAGCAGCAGACAGATATTAGAGCATAGCCACAATCACACGTAATTGAAGCTTGGAATTATACTCTTTTTTAAAAATTTATATCATGCTGAGAAGTATGGACAAAAAGAAAATACCAGTTTTTTAAAACAAGTAGAGAATAGTATTGGGAATAACCTTCTGTCTCTGCCTCTCCAAGATTTTATTTAATAAAGCAGTGGTTTATAAGATGTTATATATACTGCAAGATAAAAGTTGTTGCATAGTCAATGCCTTAAATATTGGTTTATTCAAAACTAAATACTTTGCTTACTGTATAAGTTACCATCATGTGTAATATGCTAACTTAATTTTCCAAAAGGAAATTGATACATATAATGACTCCCCTAAAAATGTGTTATTGGTGAGATAGAGTCACTTAAGATTGACAAACTTTATATTTCCTACTGAAGTCAATAGATAAGTACTATTTTATAATGCAAAAAGATTAGAAATCCCTAGTAATTGGAGAAATCTCATTTTAAATGCACAAAAAAAAAGAGTGATAAAATTTGAGCAGGGTAGAGCTCAGGTAGTGTAAGAGATCAAAATGAACAATAGTAAAGAACTATAGGCAATAAGGTGTTTATGTTGTTCCGATAAAATACTGAATGTATATTTAACCGTCTACCACCCTTGTTGAATGCCAGGGATGGTATTTTTGTCAAGATAAATTTGGAAAAAAATCTTGGAAATTCGGGTTTTGTAACTGATAGTAGATCAAAGACTTCTTGTTGGATCCTTTGTACTGGAATTCTTAAAGCATTTGAAAAGAAAATGTAAAAGATTACCTCAAATTTTTTCTTAGAATGTTGCAGGGACATGGATGAAGCTGGAAGCCATTATCCTCAGCAAACTAAAGCAGGAACAGAAAACCAAACACTGTATGTTCTCACTTATAAGTGGGAACTGAACAATGAGAACACATGGACACAGGGAGGGGAACAATACACTGGGGCCTGTTGAGGGAGGCTGGGTGATGGCAGGGGGAGCATTAGGGAAAATAGCTTATGCATGCTGGGGTTAACATCTAGGTGATGGGTTGATAGGTGCAGCAAACCACCATGGCACAGGTTTACCTATGTAACAAACCTACACATCCTGCACATGTACCCAGAATTTAATATAATAATTTTTTAAAAAATTGTCTGGAATACTCTTTGGTATTAGCCCCAGTGTTATAACCTCATCACTCTCTGAGCTCTTTCACACAATTTATTTAATTCACAACTTCTGAGAAAATATAATACATTAGTCTGATTTCTTGGACTCAGAATTGTACACTATAATCATTGTAAGCCCACAGGAAATAGCTATTTTTAATACTTCCCTCAAAAATGACTAGTTTAAATAAATGAAAGCATTATTCCTCATAATTCTCACCAAGAAGCATTATTTGTTAAGGTTCTAATGTGACTTTTAAAATTGGTTGAATAGAGTTTAATTAGTTTGCTCATTATTGTGATAATCATTCAATACGCTATTGCATATATTCTTCGGCATGCTCAAATTTTCACTATAATTATGGTTGATTAGACTAATTCATATCTGTTGTATTATAAATAAACACATTTAGGAAATTCAGATTTTGAAAATTAATTTACTGTAAAGAATAATATCAAGATAATTGAGTGACACTGGTAGAATTACTCTTTTGCATCACAAAGAAGTGTTTAATTAACATATTTAATTATAATTATTAGTATTGGTGTAAACATTTACACATATGGATTTATTTCACCTGTGTTCTATGTATTTATACAGCTGCGTTAGTCTTATTGAGTCAATAAATATTCAAATACTGATGACATGGGATTTGAAGATGGTTAGCCAGTCTCTACTTGTTACAACTAATATCAGATGGGGGAGCAGGAACAGGTAAATTAATTCACCTGAATAAATAATTATAAAATAAGGTAAGATACAGTAATGAAGAAGAATGATTGAAAGCCAGGCACTGTCTCTTATTATCTGTAGAACCTTATGTTATGAAAGTTACCCTCATTTTACTTTATACTCTGGAAGATGCCTGGTATATAGAACGCTCCCAGAGAAAATGTTAGCCATTATTGATACCATTACTGAAGCTAAATAATACTATGGGTGTTCAGTGAAACATTTTTGATATCAGAAAAAGTATTGGGAGCAGACTGTGAATGCAAAATAAGAATTGGTGGGTGAAGCATTGAATTGTCAATGTGAGAAAAATGCATTTAATTATGGAAGGAATAGGGGTAATTTGAGATTTCTGTTTGCTTTTATATAATTTCAAATCATGAAAGAGTTTGTGTCAGGTTTAAGTTTTAAGAATTTAAATTGGATGCTGGTTTTCATGGATTAGAGAAGAAAGACAGAAAATATGAAATGACCACACACTGCAATTTCTGAATTAGATTAGGTGAA
Source organism: Mandrillus leucophaeus (assembly GCF_000951045.1). Taxonomy (NCBI): domain Eukaryota; kingdom Metazoa; phylum Chordata; class Mammalia; order Primates; family Cercopithecidae; genus Mandrillus; species Mandrillus leucophaeus. Next base: position 4,103,907 of record NW_012101821.1, on the reverse strand, counting down.
AAGCTATGTATCTGATGATAATGAAAAAAAAACGGATAGCTGGCGAAATATTGTGAAAAGAAAAATGTACTACATGAAGTTGGACCTCTGCAAATAAAAAAAGCTTAAATTAATCTTCTCAGAGAAGAAAATAGCTATGTAAATTATAACATTCTTACTGAAGTGCATCTACCTGTTGTAAAAGTATTTGTATGCTACAGATATGAGCAATGCCCACCAAGAGGAGCCGAGGACACAGCCAAGACTGCAAATGTGGGGAGCTTCTACCTACTTACATTTCATTACATTTTTAGACTATCGATTATGCTCAATTTTAAGCCAAAAATTATGAAATATCCTCATTGAGTATAGGAACATTATATTATATTAAGCATCTCTAAAGATTCTAAAGAATTTGGCTAATTTCGATTGAGCTTTCAATAATGGGCATGCTTTTTTAAAAATCTGATATTCAAATCAAATTTCATTTAATATCAAGACAGATGCACTGAACTTTCTAATAAGTTGGCTCTTGATTTCAAATTTCTCATCTTTTATCTCTTGAATATTCTTCCCTGTATAAGCAAAGATTTTCTTCATTGTAATTATATTAAAAATTCAGTGAAAGCAGCAATTTAAAAAAACAACAATAAAATAAAAAATCCAGGTTTTGGTTTGGTTGGTTTTTTGCCCTTAGCGTCTGTCTTCACATAAGTCACATATTTTTTATTCTTTTCATCATTTAATAGTAAATAAACATGGATTTCTGGATATTGTATGAAACAAGGACAAAACTACAATGCAGAGTTCAAAAGTATTCTCAGAATTATATTTTCACTTTATCCTCCGTTTGTCTCTTATTCTGATATCCTGCTTACTTAGTTACCATTTCTAGAAATCCATATATTTATTTATGGAGATGGGGACATATCTCATTTACCATTGTATTGTCAAAGCCTACCACAGTACTTTATGTGTCGTAAAAGCCCAATAAATATTGGATAAATACAATCAGAATTAGTTAATAAGAGAAAATAGTTGCCCAGAGAACATTATTTACTTTCTATTTCAAATGAAAGATAGTATAAAATAATTAAAATGAGACTCAACTAGAGTGTGTTACAGGTAAAAGCTGTTCAATTAATTAAGAACTTTAATAACTTATAGTTTGTGGTGCTATGACAATTTCTGGTATATGGAAGAACAAACTCATCTCTTTTTAATATTGAAACAAACAAACAAAAAAATAAAAAGGAAGAACGTATAGCTATCTTGCCCCCCGTTCTCTTCAAGTGTGAATACGCTGAGATCAATAATGACTGAGATTAGTCGCTTCTGTATTTTATTTTTGAATATTTAGTTTAATTTTGTTTTAAATTAATAAATCACAAAACTAAAATGTTTGAACAAGTTCATTTAACTGTCTTCCCAGGTCATTATTATTATTATTACATTTTAGTTATATGTTTAAAAGAGGAGATACTGAATATGTCAGCCTAACTGGAAAAATGTGTCTTTGGCATAGGTGATTTTCAGAACAAAGGTCATCTTTACAAGAGCTTTGTCCTCTGCTTTGATCTTAAAAAACAGAACCTGGGTGGAGAGTGACAGAGCAGAAATCTCAGATCATCACTGAGGAACTAATTTTCTCAGAAAGACCGGAATAGATGTAACAATGCAATCTGTTTTCCAAGTTGCAGCCAGAACAATCCTACTTTTCTTAGGAAGTAGAGTTCTGCTTCTTCCTAGTCTCTGCTTTCACTAATAGAAAATAGCTGAGTTCACAGCAAGCATACAGTTGAACATATAAGATATACTGATGACACAACGCATCTTTAATTGCTTGCTGAAATAACTGAACAATATCTTCTGAGTTTCCTAGAGATCTGTGTATGACACCAAGAAGCAAATACTTTAATCCAACAGATTAATTATCCACTCACTGGTGAAATTTGACTAATTCTTCTGTAGGTTGGGAACAGAACAGTTTGGAAGGGCTTTCTATAACACTTTGGTAGATGCCAGCACATAGGGCAGTTTGGTTAAGATTCGTTTCCAAACTCCCTCTCACTTTTTCACAGAGAACTGTTCAATTTGGTTGTTTTTCCTTTTGAAGAGTTTGTGAACTTCTTTAAAGACAAACTATGCCTCCCACACCACCAGTGGATTCCTGACAAACTGCAGTTAAACAGGCAGATAGCACCGGGACCATCTGAACCCTTTATTTTTTCAGCCTCTCTAAGGAATCAAATGTATCCTTGCAATTCAGCTTTATCATTTGGCACCAACCAATTTCATACAGACAGACATGCTGAATTTCTCTCTGACCTATTGCAAGTTCCAAAGCATTATGGAAACGAGTTAAGACACTTGATTTGTCATGATTTATTATAAAGGACACAACTCAGGAACAGTGAAATGGGAGAGATGCATAGGGCAAGGTATGCGGGAAGAGGTACAGAGCTTTCATGCCCTCTCAGGGCATGCCACCCTTCCAGAACTTTTATGTGCTCACCAACCCAGAGACTTCTCTCTATTTTTAAATGCCCTGAATATATATGCCTTACAAATAAATGAAAATAACAACAACAAAAAAATCAACTCCATGGGGGTCACCATGTTAGATCTATTTAAATGCTACAACAGGCCAGGCACAGTGGCTCAGGCCTGTAATCCCAGCACTTTGGGAGGCCGAGGCGGGAGGATCATCTGAGGTCAGGTGTTCCAGATCAGCCTGTAAAACATCACGAAACCCTGTCTCCACTAAAAATACAAAAATTAGCAGGGCATGATGGTGTACGCCTGTAATCCCAGTTACTCAGGAGGCTGAGGCAGGAGAATCGTTTAAACCCAGGGGGTGGAAGTTGCAGTCAGCTGAAATCGTGCCACTGCACTCCAGCCTGGGCGACAGAGCAAGACTCTGTCTCAATACATACATACACACACACACACACACACACACACACACAACTGTATTAGTTAAAATGATAAGTTAGTTACACAGAATAAAAGAGGCATCTTTGTGATCTGCCTTCTGTAAACAGAAAACCTAGTTTTCCGGGGGAAATAAAACATTCTGTATGAAAGTTTATTAAAGCATTTAGTTGACAGATTGCTTGTATAACCTTTGTTCTTGTTTGTGAGAAACATTTATAAGCCTATGCTTCTAAAATCTATAAACTGATACTCTCATTCACAATTAAAAGCAGCAAGACAGATTGGTTTTAGCACACAATAGCATTTTTATGGACTCTCATTTTTTTCATGGGCCACTTAGCTGTAACTAATCCATGCAAATAGCAATTAGACCTTTCCTGGTTTATGCATATACACATAATGGTTATTCAAGTAACACAGAAATGTTTCAAGTAGTTTTCTATATAAGACATGGATATTTAAAACCATATGGTTGAAAGGTTAATTAAATGGATTTGAAATAAAATACAAGATAATTCAGAATGGTGAATTTCTGTATTTTTCAGGTCAGTGCCTCCATATACTGTAGCAAACAAGTCAAAAACCTGTTGAATTTTCTATTACCATTTTACGGTGTTTTAAGTCTATCCTGTTATGTTCAGTATTTTCTCTTAAGAAAAAAGATGAAAAATTAAGATTATATTTAACTATAGTGCAAGTATAAAAACTATAGTATCAGCACTGATACAGTGCTAGTATCTTATTTAATGACCTTACTTAATTTTTTCCTATTGTTCCATTGCTATAAGTGACAAAAATCTGGTCCTGGATCCAAGGCAGGATTTAAACTTGCATTGAATTGTTAAATTTCTTTAATCTTCCATAAACTGGAATAATTACTTGGATTTTTGTTGTCTTTAATGTCCTTGATATTTGTGGGATGTTCCTCTATTTACATATTTGTATGATGTTTCTTCATGATTAAATTCAAAATAGACATTTTTGGCAGGATTACCAGATGAAATTTCATCCTTCTCTGAGCATAATGATATGCACATGATTTCTATTTGTCCCTGATGAGGTTAACTTGTTTTGCTGAGTTTAGGTAGTGTGTGACTTCTGCCCTTTGATATTACTATCGTTCCATTTTTAATTAATAAGTAATTTGGGCAAGTGCTATCTTGAAGTTATGACCAAGATACATGATTTATTTTTACATTGTGAAGAAGAAGCAACATAAATTTCTGGGAGGATTATGGCCATTATACAATTAACTGAAGAGACATTAAGACTGACGTTGAGTAGAGGTAAAGAGCTGTGCAGTGAAGGATCTTCAGTGACAGGAGTGAAGGCAGAGCATGTTCACAGATGCAGAGCAGTTGGAATACTTCTTGAAGAAAGGTGATTTTTTTCTTCTGTTACTCCCTTTTCTGTAAAATAGATGGCAGAGTATCAGCTTGATGCAAGAGGCAACATGTTAGAGGTCTGATGAGAGAAAATGTTCATATTGGAAGTATTTGAGAGTTCATATCCTAAGGGAAAAATAGGGCTCAGTAGAAATTATAAATTGCATGAGATAGGTAAGTATCTCCATTCACGTAAAATGAAAAGAGTGAGCATAGCTGTTTCAATTTTTCTCAGTTGTATACGTCTTCTTGCATACAATCGCTGAAGAGGAAATTAATTGGTTTTAATCATTAAAATTAGAGATGAGAGATTTTCAGCAAGTATAAGAAATGTAGAGCAGGGAAAGAAAATGATGAAGCCCTGTTTTTTTGCTGTTGTTGTTTTTTTGTTTTTTTGTTTTTTTTTTTTTTGTGAATTGAAGAAAGTTTAATGAGAACTAAGAGCAGTTACTGCCTTATTCCATGACATATTAAAAACTCAAAAAACATTTTAAAAATGTAATATCCAATTTTGTAGAAGTGAAAAATAACCAAGCCAAGCTCAAGACATTCTTACATTATAACTCTTTCAATCACTTTTGATTCCTTGTTTCCTGCCAATCTCTACATACATTGGGTAGTTTCTTTGTCCTTGATTTTGAGAAGAAAATAGACATTTAGATTTGCTGTTGTTTTCATCACATGTTCTGGGAGTAATTATGTGACTTTCAAGGATCATTCATTCATTCCTTCGAGGGTAACGGAGCAAATATGAAACATTCATATTTATCTCCAGTTTCTACCAGTAAATACAGTTCAAGAGGGGCACAAAATGGTGTTTTACATGGAAACAGGTGTTAAGAGAATGAAAAAGAGCTTATTTTAAGAGTTTACCATTAAGACTCATTAAGGATCTAGAACTAGATGTACCATATGACCCAGCCATCCCATTACTGGGTATATACCCAAAGGATTATAAATCATGCTGCT
>NW_012101821.1:4095796-4098124 GCF_000951045.1 Mandrillus leucophaeus | reverse complement strand
TTTTCCCCACATTCTTATGTAAATTTAATTTTCATGAAATTGTTGACTTGCTAACCCTGGAGACTGGTGATGTCTCTATTAATCTACAGAATGAGTCTTAATGGAAGCCCTGTTTTTATGTTGGGTAAAGAAGAAAGGAAGAAAATGATAGGTGTGGTGAAGTTTAAAAACCGGCAGTGTCAGTAAATTAGATGATGCAAAGTGTTGGAATAATATCTGGAGTGAGAATACTGGAGGAAGTAATCTTGAAAAATAGACGAATGCAATCAGTAGCTAAATGTTTTAAACAATTTTGGAAGTGAAACATTGGAAGCATTATACTGAATCTATAACCAAAATTGTGCTATTATTCTTATCTATTATAATCCTTATTCCATGTCTACAGAATGTTTGTTGAAATCTTCCATTTGGAGTCAGGAAAAGTTCTTCAGTTGTCATTACTGTGTAGCCTGAAGTTAGTCACCTTTGTAAAAACTAGGAGAAGACTATATATCCACTGGTCACTACTCTTTCTCCTGTCCCATACCCATAAAATACTAACATAGTGATCATGGCAAACTCCCAATATAAAAAGAGATACTCAAAATTGTGTCAATAATTGAGAGAATAAATATGTAATAAATAAAAGTGTGTTATTTTAATAACACTTATTGTCTTATTTAATTTTGGCTGCCATAAGAAAGCATCGTAGACTACATGGCTTATAAACAACAGAAATTTATTTCTGAATTCTAGAGGCTAGAAGTCTGAGATCAGGGCATCAGCATGGTCAGGTTCTGCTGAGGGTCCTCTTCTGGACTACAGATTGCAGACTTCTCATTGTATATTTATCGTATCCTTTTGTGGCAGAAAGAGGGCTCAAGAATTTTCTAGATTTTTTTTTTAATAGAGACACTAGTCCCATTCATGAGGGCTCCAACATACCAAGTAATTTATTTCCAAAGACTCCATCTTTTAAAACGATCACATTGGGGATTCGGATTTCAATATATAAATTCGAAGGTGACACAATTATTCAGGCCATTGCAGTTAACATAATTTTTTCTTTAGACATTTAATTGTACTATTTGAAATATTTTAGAAGAAATATGAGAAGAATACAACCATAGTAATGCATTTTAGTGAAGATTAAAACTGTTATTAAATAGCAGAATGGAGAAGTAGATTGTGTAATACCAGGGGGCATAGCAATAAATGAACGATAGCTATTTTCACAACATGGATAAATTTCACAAATGTTCACATGGAAATGTATACAAGTCATAAGTATGCAGCTTAGTGAATTATTACAGTGTAGAATGGAAGATTACCTCACCAATTAAGAAAGAATAAGTAAAAAGGATATTTGAATTGCTGTAAAGTAAATATTCAATGAAGTAACACATTTTCCCAGTGAGACAGGCAAAGACAAAGAAAGTGATGAAAAGAAGGATGAGATAAGTAGGTACTCCGTACAGTTTACTTGGAGATATACCCATATACCCATTGATGATAACGGGTTAACTAGTCACCAGCAACCAGTTCTTTAAATGTTCACAGCCTATGACTCAGCAATCTCACGTCTGGGAACGGATTTTGTAGATACATTTGCACATAATTTTTAAAATAATAGTAAAATAAACTATTATATAAATTTAAAATATAAATTTATAAAGTTTATATAATAGTTTATTTTGCTATTATAAGCTTCATATCTATTAATAGTGGAATAATTGAATAAATGATATACATGGAAAAATAAAATAGCTCTCTTAAGAAGATACACACATAAAATGTGAAATATGTTGCATTTTGTAAAGTGTATATGACATGTTTGTGTGCTTTATACTTTCAATTTGTATTTGATGAATTACATATTGTTTTCTTGTTCAATAATAGATGAAAAATTTAGACTTTCCTTTATTTCCAAAGAATATACTGTAGCATTTATTTCTCAAAGCATTTATTTTTATCTGTCTTAATTTATTAGTATCTTTAGTGTAGGTAATACATTTCTTTTAGGTAAGTTATGCCTCTTTTATGTAAATAAAAACCTCTATTTTTGAAAACTCTCCTATTTTCTGAGTTACATGTTTATTTTATTTACTTGGTTTTTAATTATTTTCTTAAACAATTTTTAAAACACATTTTTATTAAGATGGAGTGTCGCTCCATCTTGATAAAATTAATTAGTTCTTAATTTGTTTTTAAATGTTAAGTGTGTCTTATGTAGGAAATGTGTATTTTTAAAAAATTTTTATTTATTTTTTATTATTATTATACTTTAAGTTCTAGGGTACATGTGCATAGCGTGCAGGTTTGTTACATATGTATACTTGTGCCATGTTG
>NW_012101821.1:4089452-4094610 GCF_000951045.1 Mandrillus leucophaeus | reverse complement strand
GTGATGCCTCCAGCTTTGTTCTTTTGACTTACGATTGTCTTAGAGATGCGGGCTCTTTTTTGGTGTATTTTGGTTTTTTAAAATTTATCCAGTCTCTCAGCTCTTTGTTATATCTCATTAATGTATTTCAATATAATTATTAATATGATTGTTGTGGTAGGGATTGTGAAGACCACACCCAGGTTTGATAATTCACAAAGAGGATTCACAGGACTTAGAATATAGTTATACTCATGGCTATTACTAATTATGGTGAAAAGATACAAAGCAAAATCAGCAAAATGAATAGATGCAGCATAGAGTCTGGAAGAAAACAGGTGCAGCTTACAAAGAGTTTTCTCCTATTGGAGTTACACTATGCATGCTTAATTCCTCCAACAAATGTTGTGACACCATGTGTTGTAGAGACTCAGTATCCATAGTTTTATTAGGGTCTAGTCATGTAAGCACCCTATGCCTAGCACATATGAAATATCAGACTTGCAGAAAGAAATTAGATATTCAGCAGAAACTATATTGTTTTTTATAAATATTTCAGGGAGGGTGAGCCACTCTTTTTAGTTCTGAGAATAGTGGGAACTTTCCCAAAATCCAGGTTCCCAGATGCCAGACAAAAGGCAACCTCGCCAGCAGGTTTTATAAGGACAGAAACCTCAGGCCTTCTATGTTACCCCTTTCTAAGTAGCCATACCTTTGGCTCTTGGCCAAAGTTTCCTTATAGCATGGCCTCTTTTCCAGATTGCATATTGCTATGATATTAGTTTAATTATTTAAATAATCAAATTTACAGTATTATCTCACTCTTAATGGATTACAGCATGCTGCCACATGAGAAATGCTCCAACAATTTTGAGACAATACAAAAAATAGCTAAGAGCATTTATAATCTTCCCTAGGCGAGACTGAATAACGAAACTTCCAAAATTTGTGACTTTAAAATAATAATGATATTTTTCACTTACGTCACTTTTTGGCAGCTAAGAGTAAGCTGCAGTTCTTTGCTTCTGTGTTTATTTAGCTTACATATGTGTCTTCTTCATTCTTAGGCCCTAACTGAAGGATCAGTGGTAACAAGTGTAACAAGATGAAAAAGCAAGAGAGCAGGCAAAAACCAGCCATGGCTCTAAGAGCTGTTGTAGTTATCACTTCTGCTCTTATCCAGTTGGCTAAATTAAGTTACATGGTGAAGTCCAGCACTAAATCTGGAAGGAGGCATACTCTTCCCACTGGAGAAGGTTGTATCACAGGACAACAGAAAGGAAGGTCAATCTTTCTGAGAAAAGAATGAGTAAATAAACAGGAACTCTTATACCTTTAATAATTACTGTTTCCACATGATGGTCCAAATGCTTTACATATGTTATGAGGAATTATTTACCCTATTTCAAAGAAAAGCATAGTTCAATATAATTCTTCCTGAAATATTTAATAATGAGATTGAGTTAATTTAATTGTGCCTGAAATATTTAATGTATCAATCTATTATTCTGCAATTCATATAACAAAAGAATATGCACTTGGACTTAAGAGATTTTAGTATAATCTCAAATATATTTATAGACTTTACTAAAGTTACATATATTCTGTTCATTATACATTTTTTTACACACACGTACATATATACTTATCATAAAATTATTCAGCCACATTGGTGGCTATATGCTATAATTGTATCTATGAGAAACTATATTGTTCATCACAGCAAAATATGAATGCTATTACATGCTGCCAGAGATTGAAGACTTTACTTGATGATGTGTGGCTATGAGTAATGGAAACAATGTTAACTACAGCAATATATTTGTTTATGAAAATACAGAATATTTTATATAGGATCTAGAAATTTAATATTATGTTTATTTATATTTCAGGTTCTTTATAAAGTTGTGATAATAATCATTTAAATTTTATAGGATTTAATGTAAGTTAATTTGTAGAAAGTATTTAGATCGTTTTATGAAAATAATACATATTTAGCATCAATACGTGCATTTTTATTTTATACACATAAAATACACCAAAACTTAAGGAAAATACCAACGTTATTATTTATTACATAGTATTTACTTAGTATTATCAAATATATTTATCTTGAATATTAATATTTTAAGCACACAGTTCAATATCAAAAGTTTCTCTAAGTTTTCACAACATTTGACAAGGGATTTTGAACACTTAAAGGAAGACAAATGTTGGCTTGGAAATAAAAAATAAGCTTGAGAAATAGAAAAACTTAAATGTATAGGACTTCATAATTGACTGCAAAGAAAGTTAATGATAACTTGAAATGTTATGGTTGTATACAGAATGGAGGATAACGGCACAACAGAGATAAGAAATAAAGTAGAAGAAAAGATTTAGTGGAAAATTCAAGATTTGAATTTTACTAGTTCAAAATGATGACAAAAACCTAATTTTTAAAGTTTTAAGTAAATTTGCATTAACCATAGAAACTCATGTTCAGTGCAATCCTATTAAGATACAAGTATCTGCCTTTTAAGGATACATATTCTTGCATTAATACAAAAATTGATACCATTGATGTAGAAGTGAAACAAAAATCTTAGAATTCGACTTGTTATCAATGTCTACCAGAATAAATAAGAGCACTAAAATTTGAAGGAAGTCATTTCCCTATTAGTCCAGATTTGCATTTTTAATAGAAAGAAGTAAAATAAACTATCATAATATATTATCTGACAATATAATCTGATCATATGTGATTAACAGAGATTATTTTTTCTCACTCTTTGGATTTTTATTTTCACTCTCCACCATTCTTATGGTAAGTTCTAGAGAATTAAATTAATTTCATTATGGCTCAAGATACAAACTATCTTAAGTACTAAATTTAAATATGAATTAAAATTTGCCTTGATATTCATTACCAGGAGAGGTTTCCTACATCTGGTAGCTGTTTGAATCAACTCCTGATTTCCCTTGATCCAAGACAAACATCCCTAGGTGCTGTAGGTTACTATTTTTGATGACTCAAAAATATAATATTCTAGTGAAATTAACTTCCAATATTTTAAAAATTATCATCTAGGCATGTTTAGACAGTTAGAGAGCATTAAACTTATCCACTGTCATTAATTTCATGGAAATGAATTTGGGAAATTATCTGATAACCTAAGGATGCCACTGTTGGAAAGCACTTGACTCTTCTCTGATAAAAAATTAATTAAAACATCATTCTGCTAGCATGTTTGGCTCTCTTTGATGTTCATGTAATTATATTATTTGAATATAATCAGATTGTATGCAAAAAAACAAAGGTAGGCAAGTTAGGAGATTAGAAAAACAATTTAAACAACTTGAGTCAGAACTTTTTGTAGGGTAATTTCCCATGCTTAATCTGATTTCCAGCAATTCTTACAAAAAGAATTCATCTGAAATTTTCTAAGAGGTTTGAGCAGATTTTCTTCTTTAATAGGGTCTATCAATGTGAAAGTGAACAGGACAAATGGCCTTTGCTATATGGCCTTCAAGCAGCCAATTTTGTAACCTTGAAAAACTGTCAGGGAAAGCACCAGATAAAAGAAAAATAAACCTAGATTCATGAGGAAAAGAGAAAAAGCAGTGTAAATAACTCTTGCAGCTGTCACTTATGAAGCTACTACATGTATTTCAAATGCTAGATTATATGTATATGTCTACTGTGTCAATAATTACTACTTAAGAAAGATTTATGCAGAAAGAAAATTAAAACAGAACAAATTGAAGGTACAAATAATATTCAACTTAAAGGAGCACACTTTTGCATAACAAAATAAGATTCTCAATTTACTTTTTAAAAGAAATTAATTTACTGAGATGCTAAAATTTTGCAAATTAATATTTTTCAAAAATAGCATTTATTAAACATAAAAATTATGTTTTACTTTAGAATAAGCACAAGATAAGTGTATCTTTTTAAAGTATGTAGTATGAAATTGTATTATTTACTGAAGGTTTCTTCTGTCTATAAAATATACTATTTAGATAAATAACCATGCTAGTACACTAACTGTTACCACTTAGAATCTATTTCAAAGAGAAATTACTTTTTCTAAGTAAATCGTTAGAAACATATGCTAGCAAAGCAAAATAAGTGCCAAATGAGATATTACATTTTAAGCAAAAAGAGGAATATGCTTTAAAAATAACCCTCAAAGTCATTTTAAATAGCCCATTTTACACTCATATGATTTTGCCTTTGGGAAGATACAAGATGGAAAGTATCTTCCTAGCTACATACACACACACATACACACACACACACACACACACACACACACACACACACACGTTGTTTTAGGCAGGTATTTTTGCAGAGGCAGGGGAAGAGAAGAAGATTTAGGATGTGCTCTGGCCAAGGAGCTCAAAAATTACTCTATCACAGATGAATAAGCATCCCCACCAAACACACTGTCACTGTCCTTGTAGTTCTGTGTAATAAATAATGAAAAACCATCTGTCCATTGCAGTAATTTGCCAAGAGCACACCCTAACATATTATTTCATTTTACTAACTTAAAAATGAAATAATAAACAGTATTTCTGAACAAAGTTTATTTTTTTCCTCAGTGTTTGAAATGAAGGGTTCTATGGCCAGCTTGACAAAATAAGTTATGGAAATAATAAATTTTGTGGTTTATAATGAAAAAACAAAATGCCTGTTTTTGACCCCTTCAAAAAAGAACAAGGAAAAAACAAAACAAAACAAAACAAAACAAAACAAAAACTAAGGTTAGTTTTGATTACTCTTTCATTTCTACTTTTCTTAAAAAAAAATCAATAAACTTTTTTTTTTTTCAGATCAGTTTCAGGTTTACAGAAAAACTGAGCAGAAAGTAGAAAGAGTTCCATATACTTTCTCTCCTACTGTCCTTAGTTTTCCCTATCGTTGATATCCTGCATTGGTATGACACATTTGTTACAATTGAAATAATAGTGGACGGGCGCGGTAGCTCACGCCTGTAATCTCAGCTCTTTGGGAGGCTGAGGTGGGCGGATCACCTGAGGTCAGGAGTTCAAGACAAGCCTGACCAACATCGTGAAATCCTGTCTCTACTAAAAATACAAAAACTAGCTGGGTGTGGTGGTGCATACCTGTAGTCCCAACTACTTGGGAGGCTGAGGCAGGAGAATTGCTTCAACCGGGAGGCAGAAGTTG
>NW_012101821.1:4084850-4088602 GCF_000951045.1 Mandrillus leucophaeus | reverse complement strand
GCCTGCCAAAGTGCTGGGATTACAGGCATGAGCCACCACGCCCAGCCTACTTTGAGTTAATTGTAATGAAAGTTGTAAGGTCAGCATTTAGATTCATTTTTTTTTTTTTTCATGGGGATGTCCAGTTGTTTCAGCATCATTTGATGAAAAGATTAGTTTTTCGTTATTGATTGCTTTTGCTTCTTTGTCAAAGATTGGTTGACTATATTTATTCGGGTTTGTTTTGTGACTCTCTGTTCTATTCTATTGATCTATTTGTTTACTTATTATTATTATTATTATTTTTGCCAATACAACACAGTCTTAATTACAACAGTTTTATACCAAAACTGAAGTACAGTAGTTTTAGTCCTCAAACTTTGTTCTTCTTCACTATCATCTTGGCTACTTTTAGACTTTTGCTTCCATATACACTGTAGGATCAGTTTATCAATATCTACAAAGTAATGTGCTGGAATTGTGAGTAGGGATTCCTGGAATTTGTGGGTGAGGTTGGAAGTAACTAACTCATTAACAATACTGAATCTTACTATCTATATGCATGCAATATCTTGTTATTAATTTAGGTATTCTTTGATTTTTTTCATCAGAGTTTTGTAGTTTTCCTCATAGAAAACTGGTACACATTTTGTTAGACTTATACCTATTATACTATGTGTCGGTGCTAATGTAAGTAGTGTTATGTTTAAATTTCAAATTTCCATTAATCTGACCATGTCAATAGATACAGAAAAAGTATTTCACAAAATATAACAATCATTTATGGTGAAAACACTCAGGAAACTAGAAATAGAGGGGAAGTTTGAAAACTTGACAAAGAATATCTCCAAAAATAATTCTACAACTAACATCATACTTAATGCTGAGTACGATGGACCAAATGCTTGTGACCTCCAAAAATTTGTATATTGGAATCCTAATTCCCAAGATAACGATATTGGGAGGTAGGGCCTTTGGAAAGTGATTAGGTCATGAGGGTTGAGTCTTCATAAATAGGATTAGTTCCCTTATAAAAGAAGCCCAAGAGAGTCCTCTCGCTCCTTCTACCATGTGAGGACACAGTGAGAAGGTACCATCTTTGAATTAGGAAGTGTCCCATCACCAAACAGAAAATCTGCTGATGTTTTGATCTTAGACTTACCACTTCCAGAACTGTGGGAAATAAATTTCTGTTGTTCATTAGCTACCTGTTATGGCATTTTGTTATAGAATTTTATGGCATTTTGTTCTAGGAGCTTGAATGGACCAAGATAATAAGAAACTAAATGTTTTCTCACTAAGATCAGATATGAAAAAAAAGTCCCCCTAGCCACTTTTTTAAAAGATCATTGAAATTTCTAACTATTACAGTAAGACAGGAAAAGAAAAACATATGGTGTACAGAGTAGAAAGGAAGAAATAAAACATATTTGTCCACAGATAACATAGCTGTCTATGTACAAAATCCTAAAGAATCAACAAAAAATCCTCCTAGAAATAATAATTATAGTATGATTTCAGGATAAAAGGTTAAAATTAAAAAGTCAATCACTTTTATATATACTGGCAATATATAAGTAGAATTTGAATTACACACACAATACTATTTAAAATTAGCAGCCCCCAAAATAAAATACTTAGGTATAAATCTAACAAAATATGTATAAAATATATATGAAGATAACTACTAACTCTGATGAGTGTAATCAAACACAAACTAAATATTTAAAAATATATACTACGTTCCTGGATAAAAAGACTCAAATTGTCAAGACATCAGTTCTTCCCATCTTCATCTATAGATTCAATGTAATCTCAATCAACACCCCAAAAAGTTATTTTGTGGATGTCGATAAATTAATTCTAAAGTTTATTGAGGGGCAAAATACCCAGAATAGACAACACAACATTGAAGGAGAAGAACAAAGTTGGAGGATTGACATTACTCAACATCAAACTTATTATAAATCTGCAGTCATGAAGACAGTGTGATATCGACAAATTAATAGATAAATAGATTCTCAAAACAGAATAGAAAGCGCAGAAATAGACTAACTGATCTATAACAAAAGAGCAAAGGCAGTACAATAAAACAAATATAGTATTTTCAACAAATAATGCTGGAGCAACTGGATATCCATATGCTACACAAAATTAATCTAGACATAGACATTATACTCGTTACAAAATTAACTCAAAATGGATTACAAACTAAATGCAAAGTGCAAAAGTATGAAACTCCTAGAAGCTAACATAAGAGAAAATTTAGATGACCCTTAGTATGGTGATAAATTTCTAGATACAACACCAGAAGCACAATCTATGAAAAAAATAATTTATAAGCTGTACTTTACTTTAAACATCTGAAATGTATGCTCTGTGAATGACCATGTCATGAGAATAAGAAGACAAGTCACGGACTGGAAGAAAATATTTGCAAAACACATATCTGGTAAGATATTCACATACAATGAACTCTTAACTCAAAAATAAGAAAAGCTACCTGATTAAAACTAGTCCAAAGATCTTAAGAGACACCTCACCCAAAAAGACATACAGATGATTAGTAAGCTTATAAAAATATGCTTTATACCCTATGTCATCAGAAAATGAAAATTTAAACAACTTTGAGATAACACTACACATCCATTAGAATGGTAGGTGCCAAAACCTAGAACACTAACACCACCAAATGCTGGTATCCACACCTATAGAATGTATAAAACCAAGAGTAAACTCTAAATTCAACAATGGACATGGGGTGATTATGATGTGCCAATGTAGGTACATCACTTGTAGAAGAGGTAACATTCTGGTGGGATAATGACAACAGACTAAGCTACGCATGTGTGGAGACAGGGCTATATGGGAAATCTCTGCACTTCCTTCTCATTTTTTCTGTAAGTCTAACACCACTTGGAAAAAAAAAAATGTCTTAAGAAAATTTTAATTGATCATTACTAAAATGTAAGAAGGCAACTGACTTTGTATATTAACCTTGGATCCTATAACCTTGCTATAATTTCTTATTAGTTCAAGCAGTTTTGTTGTTGTGTATTCTTTGGGAATTTTTACATAGACTGTCATGTCATCTGCAAGCAAAGCCAGCTTTATTTTTCTTTCCTAAGCTGTATATAATACTAAACTTTTTAACTCTTTTCTTATTGCATTAGGCAGAACTTCAGTACAATGCTGAACAGATGTATGCTGTTAGCTCTACTTCTTTGGTAGATGATATTATTCATCAATTTGAGGAATACTTCCTCTAATCCTATTTTACTGATAGCATTTACCATGGATGAGTGAAATGATTTTTCTGCATCTATCGGTACAATCATATGATTTTTTCCTCTTAGCCTGTTGATATGATGGATTACATTAATTGATTTTCAAATGTTGAACAAGTTTTGCATCTCTGGAATAAATCTCATTTGGTCTTAGGGTATAATCTTTTATACATTAATAACTTTGATTTGCTAATAAATTTCTGAAGATTTTTGCACTTACGTTCTTGAGAAATATGTTGCGTAGTTTTCTATTCTTGTAATGTCTTGGTCTGGGTTTGAAATTATAGTAATACTGGCCTTATGGAAATAATTAAGAAGTGTTGTCTCTGCTTCTATTATATGGAGAAGATTGTAGAAAATTATTATCATTTCTTTCATTAATGATTGATAGAACTCCCAAGTGAACAATCCTAGGACTGGTACTTTCTGTTTTAAAAGGTTATTAATTAATGATTCAGTTTCTTTAAAATATATATATATATAGGT
>NW_012101821.1:4082621-4083260 GCF_000951045.1 Mandrillus leucophaeus | reverse complement strand
AAAAAAAAAAAAAAAAAAAAAAAAGGAAAAAAGACAACAAACAATACTGACACTATAGATATTATAACTAATATTTATAGTTTCCATTATGGTTCAGTTTTTGTGTTGTAACACATCTATGGGTTTTGCCAAATGCATAATATCACATAGCTACCATAACAGTATCATTAAGAATTCAAATTTGTATTACAGTGTTATACACAGTACATAGAGTGTTATTGCTCTTAAAACTCCCTGACTTAATCTATTCATCCTTCTCTCTCACCCTCTCAAACCCTGGCAACTATGGATATTTTTACTGTCTATAACTTCACCTTTCCCAGAATGTCATACATTATGTAGCCTTGGAGTGGAACACTAAGTACCTTCTCAGATTGGCTTCTTTCACTTATTAATATGAACTTATGATTACTTTGTGTATTTTTGTGGCTTGATGGCTCATTTCTTTTTGCCACTAAATTTTGATAGAGGTATAGACCTGCGAAATCATTAACACAATCATGAAAACTGGCATAGTCATCAGTCCCAAAAAGTGTTTTATCATATTTTTAAATTAATATACTATTTTTGAGAAGTTTGAGTATTGTGTATTTGTTACAATTATTGAGTCAAATTAGATACATTATTATTATTATTATT
>NW_012101821.1:4052334-4082571 GCF_000951045.1 Mandrillus leucophaeus | reverse complement strand
TTTTTTTTTTTTTTTTTTTGGTTAGCAGGGCTCAAGGTTTATCAATTTCATTGATCAGCAGTTATACTTTTAGTATTATGCGTTAGTTATGATTTTTTATGATATTCATAGCTACAATTGAGATGCGATGCATACTCTGTAGAACACACATATAATGTTGTAGAGTTATAAGAAAATCCCAGGTAGTGGGATTTCAACTAAACTGGAAAAAAAATTATAGATAATCTTTAGACAGAAAATGACATGAATCTACTGGTTATATTTTTCAAAGTGCATTTTCTTACATTGAATATAATTAATTGTATAAATAACCTGTACCAACTGCAATGTAATCAGTGGAAATTTTGCGATTTAAATACAGATACATTTTAAAATTTAAATTTTATATTAACATATGGAGTACTGAAAGTGTAAGCTATCTTTCAAAATTTACCCCATTCTCTTAGATAGATATAAAAAAATTTCCATTATTAGAGGAGATCTCCCAGAAACATGCCCTAAAATCATATTTAAATAAAAGTAGTTTACTTTGAAAGTGATCTTTTGAAGATCTACAAGTAGAGTCTAGAAGTGAGACAGGGCAGGGAGGAATGCTAAGACAGGAAGCATGGAAGAGCAGGTTACCATTATGTCAAGTAAGGTTTACTCATGCCAGGGACATCTGGAACTGATTAGACAAACCCTGTGAGTTTCCCCACCTTAAGCATGAAGAGACTGGGGTTCATTATTGAGGGCTTCTTCTGAGGATACTAATACTCTGATACTCCAGACCTATCTCATACATGGGCTGAGCAAAACCCACCGGCTAATAGTCACTGGTGTTTGCAGTAAGAAGCCCATAATACAGTTGAAAAAAATAGGTACAAAGTAGTGTAGATAAGGCACTGAGAGTGTCTGCTACAATCTACCCCTTGAACCACTAAGATCTACTGGTGATACTTCATGTTGACTTTAAGTACACTGATTCTTGCAGGTGATGGCTGGTTATAATTTCTAAAATAACCTTATAAAGGGAAAAAAAAATAATAAAGAATAGTTAGATAAGCTATGGTTCTCACTGAAATAGCTCACCTCCAAACCAAAATCGGTATTTATCATCACCTTCCTCAACACTTACTCTAGATTTGCTTTACATTTGGCCAGGATTTCTGTTCATCTAGTTTGCTTGTCTGGTGTCTCAAGCTGTACGTATACAATTAAGATGTTTAAACAACTGATTACTCGACTGGGCTCTGTCTGTGATTATTGGTTCAGTGCTTCCCCTGCAATAGATGCTGCTTGGTGGACAGTGATGAAGGAAATAAAGCTGTGGGCCTGGTGATTCATGCCTGTAATCTCAGCACTTTGGGAGGCTGACGCGGATCACCTGAGGTCAGGAGTTCAAGACCAGCCTGGCAGACATAGTGAAACCCCATCTCTACTAAAAATACAAAAATTTGCTGGGCATTGTGGTGTGCACCTGTAATCCCAGCTACTCAGGATGCTGAGGCATTAGAATTGCTTGAATCCAGGAGGCAGAGGTTGCCTGGCCAACATGGTGAGACCCCATCTCTACTAAAAATACAAAAATTAGCTGCACGTGATTGTAGGCACGTGTAATCCCAGCTACTAGGAGGCTGAAGCAAGAGAATCACTTGTGCCTGGGAGGCGGAGGCTGCAGGGAGGCAAGATCATGCCATGCACTCCAGCCTGGGTGACAGAGTGAGACTCTGTCTTGAAAAAAAAAAAAAAAAAGGGAGAGAGAGAGAGAGAGCTGTGAACGCATAGTGTTCCCCAGAGTCCATCTATCCATCTGCCTACCTTTCCTCCAGATTTTTTGTTTCCAGTTTTCCAGTCTTGCATTTTCCATGCCCCTCATCATCAGTCCAAATTATGTGCTATTATAAGAAAAAACTCTTCCTATATCTAAATTTATGGCACAGGTTGACCATTTTAAGTTCAGGTCATGGTAATATATCTCTTCATCACTGCCTTTTAGGACTACCCTAGAAGGAGCTGTAGCAAGGTACTATATTGATCAGAGTTCTCCAGAGCAACAGAACAGAGAGAGAGGGAGAAAGGAAAAAAAGAGAGAGAGAGAGAGAAAGAGAGAGAGAGAGATTATTATTTCAGAAACTAGCAACACGATTGTGGAGGCTTGGTAAATCCAAAATTTTCAAGGTAGGCTGGCAGGCTGGAGATCCTGGGAAGAGTTGCAGTTCAAGTCTGAAAATAATCTGCTGGGAGAATTTCCTTTTTCACAGGGGAGGCCAGTCTGTTCTATTAAGACTTTCAACTGATCAGATGCGGCTCACCCTCATTATAGAGGGTAATCAACTTTACTCAAAGTCCACCAATTTAAGTGTTAATCTCAACCAGAAAACACCTTCATAGAAGCATCAGAATAATGTTTGACGAGATATCTGGGCACTACTGTATTGTCAAGTTGACAAAATATTAATAATTACAGGCAGCAGTACATCTAGCACATCCTTCACTATCAGCTCATCAGAGAAAATTACTCAGATTCCACTGATACAAACAGGAAGAGAGGAACTGAAACAAGGAAGGTAAATGACAATTAACTCAACAATACTGTCTGTCCCTATTGACACTAGGGATACCAATTCCACACCACCATCTCCTGCTACTTCTTTTACTTGCTCTTTTTGGGCCTGCTCAGAACTAACTCTGAATATGTCATCTCCATCATGTAAAAAAGTATTTGAACTATACTCATCCAACATTTGGGTTTGGTGGATCTGACAACACTCAACTCATGTTAAACAGCTTCAACAGAATAAGTCACCTGACATCTTACAGTCAGGCATTCAATCTCCATGAGGTATCAGCAGCATTCTGGAAGATGCTTTTTAGATTATAAAGTTTTCTCTTGAATATAGCATAACCTAGAGTTTTATGCTATGACTTCTTTATTGAGGATTGTCGGAGACTCCATGCATCATCCTTATGACATAGATAACACCATATGGCTTCGACCAGGTCACATGACCCACAAGTTAGAGCTAATTGAACTTCAAGCCAAACCTAGAGCATTATCCTCTCTTTCTATTGGTTCCACTTAAAACTCCCGACCTTCCAAAATCCAGGCAGTACTTTAAATGTGACATATGGTGTTTCCACATTCTAAAGCAGCCTATCAAGTTCTATGCTCCTTTGTTTTGATAAGAAGTACAGTATATATTAACTTTCAATTCAAACTGGAGGGCAGACATGTCCAAGCATATGCAAGAAAAATTGACCCCTTAAAACTTTCGATGTGGCAGATCTATGAAAATTTGTACAGATGATCTCTCACTGTCTTGTTTATATGCATCTCATCAGGAAAGGACCTCCAAAGTATTTGCTTCTTACTCTCAAGCCCAATTAACTGAATTCCATCATCAGAATAGACCAGTGCATTTTTCATTATTATGTCAAGATGTTTTGTTAAATCCCCTTTCTTTTATATGTTGATAGAGAACAAAAGGGCTTACTTTGCCCTGGGGAAAGGCCTTGGGTGACTGCAAACTACTTTATCTTCAATTTTGATGAAACTTAAAAGAAATATATTCACTAGATCAAAGAAAACCATGTCAGAATATGTATAAAAGATTCCACATTATGTGCTTGAAACTCTAGAACAATGATGGTCTTCAATAAAAGAAGAAAGAACTGTTGGCAACACCTATTCACCAGAAATAAGGCAAGCAGAATTTCTGGGATTATCAGCAAAGTTGAAAAAGCAAATAGAAATCCTCAACTTGCAAGAATCTGTAGTGGAGATAAGTAGAAAAATGAGAAGCAGCTGCAGTTGGGACTATACAATCATCTCTCATGATCTCCTCTCATTTATATGATCAAAGTCATTGAATTAAGTGTGGTTCTCTGCATTCCTTAAGCCTTTAGGCGTGGCATTAATCTACGCCATTCTACTTGGGATGTGGCACTGTTTCTGATTTACTATGTTGGCTGTAAAACAAGTTTCAAAGGCTTCCACTTGACTTCTCCTAACATAATCTTTCATTGCTGCACATGAAAGAGAACCAATGCAATATTCGACCATCTGTTAAGTAAATCCATGCAAATTATTCACATAGAAACTGAAGAAATAACTGCAAGATGGGTTTTCAGAATCTTTGGACATTTTAGATAGACCTGGGCCAGGTGTGCGTTTATCACCTTGTATCCATATACTCCTGTTCTAATGGGAGACACGGATTTCATTTTGGTTCATCTGGTATTACATTCAGCTTGGTTACTCATAGACATTTCTGTTTCATCTGCTGTCCCCAATATACATTACTCCTTTGGAGGAAAAGCCACCAAATACACTCTGCAGAATTTCAGGTTCTTTGTTCAAAAAGATATGTGGATAAGTCTTTTATTCAATCAACTGACTCTGGATCTGAGATTTGGCTCAGGTGAGGAGATTGAGTTTGATATTATGAGTCTTCTATTGTAGCAATAAATATTAGACATTGACTCACCCATTATTGGTATGTTATGGCTGTAATAAGTGAAAACAAACATACGCACACAAAAAAAACAAAACGGTTGCGCATCTCTCTCATCCCTAGGAACACCATAGTCTATCAGCTATCACTATAAATCCTTGTGAGTCAAGGATCTCTAATTGCAATGCCAGTTTACTGATCCTTGCAGTAATTCTGCTTGCCTTGTTTTTGATGGTTACATTCTGCTAACAGTTCTCTCTTAATTTCTTTTAATAAAGGCCTTTATTATTTCCAAGTTTTAAACAGTCATGATAATGGCAAATAAAAATTATACAAAAGCATATTCCTTGAATCAAAAATATCCTGGTATCAACAAAATTTCACTTACCCAGCCTTATTGTCCACATTCAGTGACGTAGTATTTTATTCACAAGCGTGTCCTCATGGTTCTTCCTGGAATGTTAGCTAGATCTTATAAATTTTTTGATAAATGTCACTTTTTTTCTTCTAGTTGGATTATGGTCACTGAAATTATTCTGAAATTTGAACTAGTTATTGTTCTAGAGGCAACAAGTGGGGAAATGGAGGGGGAGCCAGTAGAAAGTTATTATCCTGCAAAGTGACTTCCTCAAGTAAAATAATGGATGTTCTCTAGATACTGGGAGGATGTTCTCTTCTGGAGGTTATCAGGGGTTGGCTCCTTTCAACCCAAAGGTTCAAGGGCATCTGGGGGATGAAAGTTCTCAAATTCATACAGAAAAATGTCTCGATGCATTGCTTCAGAATCTACTTCTATTCGACTTACTTTAGTGTAGGAAACTTGCAGGGACTGTGGACTTGGTTTCAATTATAACATTGTCATACTCATAATCATTTCTTGGTCCATTTAATTTACAATAGAGTCAGCTCTCTCACTGCATTAGATAAGTTATTTTAAATAATGCTTTAAAATATTTGTGGCATTCACTTTGTATACTAAATTGTTAGCCAACTGAATTGAGTCTGATATTTTCATACTTTGGCACTTCTCTGGCAGTTAATAACAGTCAACTAAATCCACAAGCATGAAAATTATCATTGCTTTCATATTTTTCAAGCACATAAGCTACTACTTAGGCCAGTATAACCTCTTCCATCTCTAGTCAATACCAATCCATCATTTAATAATTTTGGTGCTACCATATGCCAGGCTAGGCAGTGACATTCTCCACTTAGTCTCAATAAAGTTGCTGACATCCGGC
Source organism: Mandrillus leucophaeus (assembly GCF_000951045.1). NCBI lineage: Eukaryota > Metazoa > Chordata > Mammalia > Primates > Cercopithecidae > Mandrillus > Mandrillus leucophaeus. The sequence goes on along the minus strand of NW_012101821.1, from coordinate 4,076,894 downwards.
CTGCAAGTGACCCATTGCCTGTTCCCATTCTAAAGGTCTCTTCTTAGGAGCATTTTAAGTACCAAGTGCATTAGTCTTAGTTTCCCCAAACACATACTCTAAGGCTAAAGATTCAAATGCAAATAATCTATTTGAGAGTTAACTAAAAGAATCACCAGAGAGGGGATGGAGAAATGAAAAAGGGAAATTAAGAGAAATTCAATGTATTTTAATGAGCACGTTAGCACTAAGAGAAATGGGCTGTTTTGTTAGGGATCTCGGGCAGATGGTACAGGACATGACTCAGAGTTAGCTCAAGGAGCAGAAATTATTATACCCCAGTTTCTGTCCATCAGATGTTGCCAGGTAAAGAAACGGAGGAAATGAGCAAAGTTTAAAGTGTTTCCAAAGGACTGGTTTTCCTTATGGTCAATGACTCTGTGTAATTGGAAAATAAATAATAGAAGATACAAATAGAAACTTGAGTATTCAATGGACAGGAGACTTGAAAAAGACAAAAAATGGTGGTTAATGGATTTGAGTAGCTGAGATAGAAAGAAAAATGTCTGTGGTTTCAGATGAGAAGCTGCAATTTAAATATTTTGTACATTAAAATTTGGACAATAAAAACCCAAAGGTGTTCAGAGTGTTGGTTTTCTCCAGAGGAGTGGAAGAAGAGATATGGAGAGGGGATCAAAGGATTAAACAGGAAACCAAAATAAATTAGAATAAATTAATAAATTGTGAAGAATAAGCAAATATATTTATAAATTATATGCTGAAGTGTATAAAACTTCTCTATGAATAAAATAATTATCATCAGGCTTTCAAAAATGAAAAACACAAAACATACTCTTATAGTTACAAAAATTGTTTCCAACCATTCAAAAGCAACCATACTGAGCATCTTAATTTTTAATTTTAGTTTAATGACCACATAAACCAATTATCTGAACTATATAAATAAAACTTATTCTTAAGTCTCCAGAATATTTACATTTAATTTTTCATATGTGCAAATGCGATTTTGTATTTAATACATAACACTGTTCAGCTGTTCATTCTTGGCCAGTGTGACAGGACCCAGTTTAAAAGTAATAAAGGAGATATGTAATACTTAAAAGAATGCAAAAAGAAAAAACCTCTGATATAAATAATTTGGAAAAGGTATCTCAATTTACAACATATTTTGGGATAATTTTATTAAATAATAGTCTGAGTTAGGCTAACATTGTTACATTTTATATTTTATTTTCCTGTCAATACTTACAGTACTTAATACAACAGCGAGTAGATAAATTATTCATCATCATACCTGGTTTTGCATTGAGTAATGAAAAATTTACATCATTATTTAACAATTAAAACTTTCCCTATTTATCTCCAAATTTAAAGTGTACTTTCAGATATAAACTAAGTTGTAGTATGTTTACTGTAGAATTTTGGTCATGTTTTATATCTAGTATATAACACTGACACTGATTTGTTACCTTTGCTGAATTTGAGTAAAGTATATGACAAAATTTTCACATTTCAAATATTTTATATTATAACTTTGTCCTTGCAATGAAGTGAATATTTTTGTCTCCCTCTCCCCAAAATTCATATGTTGAAATCGCAACTCCTAATATAATATTATTAGAAGGTGTGGCTTTTGGGAAAAAATTAGGTCATGAGAGTGGAGCCCTCATGCATGGGATTAGTGCCCTTTTAAAAGAAACCCTACAGAGCTCTCTCGCCCGTTTTCTGATATGTGAAGATACAACAAGAAGGAGGCAATCTGCAACCTGGAGGGGTGTCATCACCAAAAACCAAGCATGCTAGCACCCTGATCTTAGATTTCCAGCCACCAGAACTCTGAGAAATAAGTTGCTGTTGTGTATAAGCAACCGAGTTTATGGTACCTTGTTAGAGCATTCTAAACTGAGTAGGACCATAATGAACTGCTTATTTGTGTTTTAACATATGAATTGCGGTACATTCATGTGTTAAAACACTAACCCCCAGTGGGATAGTAACATGGGGTTTTGGGAGGTAGTTAGGTCATGAGGGTGTAACTCATAATTAGATTAGTACCCTTCTAAGAGACAGGCCATAGACCTTGCTTTCTCTCCCTCTGTCTCACACCATCATAGGAGAGCACAACCAGAAAGCAGGCCCTCACCAAACTCAGAACCTACTGGCACCTTGATCTTGGACATCCCAGTCTTCAGATTTATGAGAAATAAATTTTGGTTGTTTAAATTTATCCAGTGTATGGTACCTTGTTATAGCAGCCTCAACACAAATATTTTCCAAATATCATTTCAAAATACATTACCCAAAACAATTTTTCAAAGTGTGATTATTCTTCCACTTAGTTGTTAAATCTAATTAAATATTTAACATTCCAGAAAGTATCCTTAACTTTTTTTTTTTTTTTATTAGTGCTAAACTTGCTTTGTGTGGTAACATTAAAAGAGTTGCTGTCAGCAGTAATCAGTTTGAATGATATTAAGTGGTTCCTTGTGATACCTGGTTACTGAAGTCTTACTATAACAAATGAATGTTTTACACACTTAGAAAAAGAAGTGCCACAAGGGAAGTTATGGATTTAAACAGGTGTAAAAGATTACTAGATTTTTTTCCCTGTTCTTGGTTACCTTCTATTGAGTAGAATATTATTATAGGTGACAGATGTAAAACATTTGCCATGTCTTCTCCTTGTTAAATTTCACCATCCTAGCAGAATAAGTTGGTAAACAAGTGCTGAAACAGACAACCACAGATCTAATTTAAGGAGAGTGGTTAGTCAATCATGCAATGAGTCTTGAAATATAGTCCAAAAAACTCCCTAATATTTCTTTGAATTATTATTTTGTATCCATATATTTCCCTAAAACTCTAGAAGCCTGTTTTCATTAGTCTATCACTGCCTCACATCTTGTTGATCCAACTTTTGAGACAATCCACCCTAAATTCACAAACACACAAGACCTTACATACTTTATATTGAATGTACCAACATTAATTAAAATTCAGAAGAGATACAAAGATTAAGGAAGACACTTGACTTCTTTTTAAACATGTGCCTAATAAAGACCTTTTTCTTTATCACAGTGCACACATCCTCTGTCCATCATTTATATACACTTTTATTTCTTCTTCTTCCTCTTTACTTCTGTTTTCCTATATTTCCTGTCTTTTCCTAAAAGAATTATAAAATTAATTTTCACCATTATTTATTTTTTTTTGCCCATTACTTCAGCCATTTTTCTTTACTGCCCTGATTGTAATATCTGTGCAAATCCTCAGATCTTTTTTCATGTATTAGTTTCATAGGCCTGCCATAATAAATTACCACAAACCTGATGGCGTATAATAGCAGCAATTCATTCTCTCACAGCTCGGGAGACCAGAAGTCTGAAATCAATGTGTTAACAGGGTCACTCTGTCAGGAATATTTCTTCCTTGCCTCTATAGCTTCTGGTGGCTTCAGGCACTCACTGACTTGTGGCTGGGTAGCTCCAATCTCTGATTCTCTCATTGCATGGCCTTGTCCTCTTCTTGTGTCTTCTTCTTTTCTGTTTTTTTTAGAAGCATAATTGTCATCGGAGTTAGGGTCCACCAGAGTAATCCAGGATGATCTCAAGATTTGTAATTATAGCCACAATGATCTTTTTCCCAAATGGGGTCATATTCATAGGTTCAGTCCTTATTTTGGTGTCGGGGATGGGGGCACTATTCCACGCACTATACCACTTAAATGGTGTCAGCAAAGGGGAACTTGCTATTGGATATATGAATTTGAGTCAATAAAAACAATAAAATTTTGTGTGGTCAGCTGCTCAGAAAGTGAATTAATCTTGTGGGTGACTTGTGAGATCAAGTGCATGGTTTGACCTTTTGACTTGGGGCTTTATATGTTGTCATATAGAGTGACCTGCAATTGTGTACTTGTCCAGTGCCACAGCTTGCTTTTGCTGGAAATGGGAATACAGTGCTAGGTACAAGAGGGCTGAGGAAGCAAGATTTAGGACAAATGTGTAATTATGCTTGGGGGAGCAAGAAAGTTGCCTATGAGTCTGGGCACTCACTTGGCTGGTAGTTATGTAGATGAGTTCAGCTTGTGAAAGTACATCAAGTTGTATGCTTAAGGTTTGCGAACTGCTCAGTATAAATATAAGAGAAATATTAAAAAGAAACACATTTAGGCATTTAAATCAAGCTATTGTTTTAAAGTAACTATTGTACTGTTGTTTAAGGCTTTTTTTTTCTTTTTTTGAGACGGAGCTGTGCTCTTGTTGCCCAGGTTGGAGTGTAATGGCATGATCTCGGCTCACCGCAACCTCCACCTCACTGGTTTAAGCGATTCTCCTGCTTCAGTCTCCCGAGTAGCTGGAATTACAGGCATGTGCCACCACGCCTGGCTAATGTCATACTTTTAGTAGAGACGGGGTTTCTCCATGTTGGTCAGGCTGGTCTCCAACTCCCAATCTCAGGTGATCTACCCACCTCAGCCTCCCAAAGAGTTGGGTACAGGGGTGAGCCATCGTCCCTGGCTGTTTAAGGCTTTTTACACATTTTTCCAGTAGGATTTCTTTGCAAGTTTCATGACAAACCATTTATATGTTTTAAAAACTGAAGTCGATTTAACTGTCCATAATGCAAAATCACTTACTATGCTTTTCCTTTAGAATCACTGTTTTTAAAAGGTAAGCTATGGACCCAGTAACAATGAGCATACCTAGCACATAGATATGGCTTCTAATACTGTGGCTGTTTTTTACACTGGGACAAGAAATACATAGGAAGAACATGGATAATCTTTTAATAGCATAAAGTAAGGAGGTACATAAACACACACATACACACATACACACACACTGATAGGGGTATCTCAAAAGGAAATAGGAGCCAATTGAAATACCTGCCTATGTTACCAGTGGCGAATTCATATGGGTCTGCAGCAACCTCAATTCTTGCCTCCTCAGAAGAAATAATTGGACTGAGGGTCATAAGACAGAAGGAGAGATCAAGACAGAAGTGAAAGTTTATTAGAAAGCTTTAGAGCAGGAATGAAAGGAAGTGCAGTATGCCTGGAAGAGGACCAAGCATCTACTTGAAAGATCAAGTGAGTGGTTTGATCTTTTGATTTGGGACTTTATATGCTGGCATACTTCTGTGGTCTTGCCATTCTTCTCCCCTGATTCTTCCCATGGGGTAGGCTGTCTGCATGTGCAGTAGCCCGATAGCACTTGCAAGGTGAGTAGGTGCAGTGTGTTTACTAGAGTTGTATGTCTGCTCATTTGAAGAGTTCTTTCCTTGCTAGTCTAGCATTCCTGGAGGAAGGTCATATGCCAGTTAAATGCCTCCATTTTTTTCCTCTTAATGCGCATGCCTGAGCCCACTCACCCACCTCCTGAGATCTTATGCGGAAGCTGCTGATCACCAGTATCAGGTGTTTCTATCTATTGAGACAGCCTTTCCCTGGCACCAGCTGTGACCAATGATTATTTTAGCGACACAGTTAACAACTGCCTGACCATCACCTTACGGACACCTGACAATTCCTGGTGTGTTTATGTTGGAGAGCCCTCTCCTGCCTTCTTCATGCCTGACGAGCAACCTACTGTAACATCTACAGCTAAAGCTGGAACAATCTGAGAAACAACATAAATAATTATTATAGCTCAGAATATAAAATATATATCAAGCCCCTACAAATAGTATATTACTAAATAAATAAGAAAAATTAATATCCTACACAAAATAATTTTAAATCATTTATGTAGATACTCTGCCCCCAGGGAAATGGAGCATAATTCCCTATTTCTTAAGTGTGGGTTGCCTAGGATGATGCCTTTAGTAAACTGACAGTGACAAAATCTGTCACAGACTTCCTCAGCCAGGCAACAGAGGTTGACAACAGGGGTAAGTCATGTTAGTATTGATATTGATATACTATGAAAAGAATGACACTTTTTCCTTGTGGTCTTCCGCCCCAAACCCTAAACCCTCAGTCTTATAACCATGGGGAAAATTTCAAACAAATTCATATTACAGATATTCTAAAAATACTGTTAGCATCATCCAAAACAAAGTATTGAAAAAATCCACTGTCTATTAGGAACCTAAAAAGACATAACAAATAAGTAGAATGTGGCATCATGGATGAAATTCTGGAACAGAAAGACTGTTTCTTTCAATTCATAGATACTAACATAAAGCAACAAGAAACATGAGGAATCATAGAAACATGACAAATGAACAAAATAAATCTCCACTAACTGACCTTCAAGAAATAAAGATCTGTGAATTGTCTGACAGGGAATTCAAAATGAAGGTCTTAAAGAAGCATGGTAAATTATAAGAGAACACATTACACAACTACATGGAATCAGGAAAATAATTCTTAAACAAATGAGAAGATCAGTAAAAAATATAGAAGCCGTAAAAACAACCAAACAGAAATTATAGAGCTAGAGATACAATAACTGAAACAAAAAGAAATCAATACAGAGTACCAAAAGCAGACTTGATCAAGCAGAGAAAAAAATCAGTAAACTCAGAGGAACAAAAAGAAAGAAAAATAGGGCAAAAAAATTAGAAACATACAAAACATCATTAAGTGACCAATGAATGCCTTATGGAAGTCACAGAGGGAGAAGACATAGAGAGAGGGTCAGATATATTATTTAAAGAAAACTCCCCAAACCTCAGGAGAAAAATATATATTCAGATCATGAAGACCAAAAGATCTCTAATTAGAAGAACTCAAAGAAATCTATTCCAAGACACATCACAATCACATCATCAAAAGATCAAGACAAACAGAGAATTTGAAAGCAGCAAGAGAAACGAGACTCATCATATGCAAGAGAGATTCCACATCAGCACTTTGCTAAACAGAAACATTTTGGGGCAGAAAGAAGTGGGATGATAGATTCAAAGTGCTGAAAGAAAAAAAATCTGCCAACTAAGAATATGTATTTGGTAAAAGCGCTTTTCAAACATGAAGAAATAAAAACTTTCCCATATAAACAAAAGCAGTTTATCACCACTAAAACTTTCTTATAATAAATGCTAAAGGAAGTCCTCCAGTTTGAAACAAAAGGGCATTAAATAGAAACATGAAGGCATATGAAAGTATAACTCACTGGCAAAGCAAATATATAGGCAAATACAGAATACAGAAATGGGGGCATGTAAATACATTATAATTTTTACTACATAAGTTAAAAGACAAAAATATTAAGAATAACTACAGTTACATAAAATTTTAGTGGATACACAATATACAAGATGTAAGCTGTGATATCAGTGACATAAAGTGTGTTTGTAGGAGAAGTAAAAGTGTCACTTTACATACACACAATTTATGATAAATTATTTCAACTTAAAATGACTATTATAATAAGAACTTATATGAGATCTTTATGTTAACCACAAAGAAAATATCTATAAGGGACTTGTATTAGTCTGTTTTCACAATGCTATACAGATACTGCCCAAGACTGGGTAATTTACAGAGGACAGAGATTTAATTGACTGACAATTCTGCATAGCTGGGAAGGCCTAAGAAAACTTACAATTATGGTGAAAGGCGAAGAAGCAGCAAGTACCTTTTTGACAAGGCAGTAGGAAAGAGAGAAGTGAAGGAGGAACTTACAAACACTTACAAAACCTTCAGATCTCATGAGAACTCACTCACTATCATGAGAACATCATGATCCAATCACCTCCCTCCATCTACATGTGGGGATTACAGGTCCCTTCCTTGATGCCTGGGGATTACAATTCGAGATAAGATTTGGGAGAGGAAACAGAGCCAAACCATATTAGGACTCAATTTAGATTTAAGAACATACAAACGTTGAACATAAAAGGATGAAAAAAGGTATTATATGCAAACAGTAGAAAAAAAAAAAGGAGTCAAGGCTACAACTATATCAAACAAAACAGATTGAAATCAAAAATTATCTCAAAAGACAAAGAAGTTAATCTGTAATAATAAAAGGTACAAGTCATTAGGGAATTACAACAATCCAAAACATATGCACTCAGCATCAGGGTGTATGTAGAAATTAAACAATGCACACCTGAACAACCATGTGTCAAAAAAGGAAAGATAAATTCTAAAATACTTCATAAAAAATGAAAATGAAAACAAAATATACCAAAACTTAAGGAATGCAGCAAAAGCAGTACAAAGAGGGAATTTTGTAGCAAAAAAAATGGCCTACATTAACAAGGAAGAAAGAGCGTCAATAAACAACTTATGTATATACCTAGAGAAACCAGGAAAAGAAGAAACTAAGCCCAAAATTAGAAGAAGGATTAAAAGCAGAAGTAAACAAAATGAAGAATAGAAACTAGGTATTGGGGTTTTATAAGATGACAAAACTTTCTTACAATAAGAAAAAACAGAAGACAGAAAACTCAACAAACAAAATCAGAAATTAATAGGAGATACTATAACTGATGTTGCATAAATAAAAACTACTATGAACGTATGAACAACTGTACACCAACACAATGGATAATCTAGGTGGAATAGATAAATTTCTAGAAACATACACCTGCTGTGAATGAATTATTAAGAAGTAGAAAACCTGAACAGACCTACAACATGTAAGGAGATTGAATCAGTAAACAATAATGTCCCAATTAAGAAAAGCCCAGGGCCAATTTGCTCCACAGGTGAATTCTACCAAATATTTGAAATGAATGATGCCAATCCTTTTATTCTCAAGAAATGAAGAGAAGGAAACATTTACAAACTTATTTTATGATGTCAGCATTACCTGGAAACCAAAGCTATGCAAAAGTACTGAAAGAATAAACTACAAGCTAGAAATATACTTGATAAAACATAGTTCCAAAATTATCAACAGAATAATAGCAAATTGACTAGCTGTTGAATTCAACAGAACATTGAAAACATCATACAGGATGTTCAAGTGAGATTTAGCCTTGAGCTGCAAGGATGTTTCAATATATGTAAATATGATACACCACATTGAAAAAAACAAAGTATACTAATCGGATGAGCATAATCATCTTAATAGATTCCAAAAAAGCTTTTGATAAAATTCAATATTCTTTTATGATAAAAATATTCAATAAACTTGGTAAAGAAGAAATTTAGCTCAACATAATAAAGGCCACAGTAGTAGACCTGGATATAAGAAAGAAGCAAGGGAGTATTTCAAATGAAAACTCAGGGGAAGCTACAATGTTTTATCTATGTACAAGTCTTTACATGAACTTTAAAGAGCAAGAGAATAAGTACATAGAATATCCATCTGATGAGGACAAAGGATTGTCTAAACTTTATCTGGGATTCTTCTGACATTTATTTGGTAGCTACTTTGCCTTATATAAATTCCAAGACCATTCTGTAAAGTTAAAAAAAGAATAATTAATATATTGGATTCATAATTTATAATCATATTTAGTTTATATAATGGGTAACTATATGTCTGTACTTTGCTGGTCCACAGTGCCTAGATATATGGTCAAACATTATTCTGGATGTTTCTGTGAGGGTATTTTTTAAAATGAGATTAACACTTAAATCAAGGGACTTTGAGAAAAGCGGATTACTTTCCCTAGTATGAGTGGGCTTTATCCAGTCAGTTTAAGGGCTGAATAGACCAAAGGACTGACCTCCTGTGCATAAGAATTCTGCCAGCAGATGGCTTTAGGACTCAAAGTGCAACCTTGCCTCTTCCCTAAATTATCACACCTCAGACTTCAGACTTAAACTGCAGCATTACCTCTTTCCTCTTCTCCAGCCTGAAGGCTTTGGGACTTGAACTGTAGATTTTGGACTTGCTAGACTTCATAATTCTGTAAGCTAATGTCTTAAAATAAATGTCTTTACATTCATATCCAGATCCTATTGATTTTATTTCTCTGGTGGATCCTAATACAATTTATATTTAAATGTCATCTATTATTTATACACCATAGTTTTTTCTAAATATTAGTAATTGTTTTGATTGATACATCTAGTAATTTCAGTAAAAAGTAAAATCACAATTCTTGTTACTGCTATTAAAAAACCCCAAGCTCTTATTTAAGATGGATTTTTATATCACTTTTAAAGCTTCAAGGTACTATTTGCAATTTATTTCTAATATATTACAATATGGGCAGATAAAGAGGCAACGAAAATTTGGAGTCTTTGACCAAGGTCATAAAGTTAGATTTTGATATTTAAAATTGTACTCTATAATCCCTGACTTCAAGGTCACTGCTCTGTCTACATTACTACATTTTCTCTCGGATTAACTCCAAATGGGAAGTTGTGTGTAAATTATTCTTTGAGTGGAAAAAAAAAATCCTATTTAATCTTGTTGGTTAAAAATGTTGCTATTTAACTATTTTTAGAGAATTGCCTGAAGTTTCTAGTTTTATTCACACCATATTTTTTTAAATTAAGTATACCTTTCAAAAATCTTTCTCAATCTCTTTAATACTATAGTATTTAGTGTATTAATGAGTACTTTAATCATGCAATTTTAATTATTTCACCTCTATTAGTGGCCTTATTACTAATATTCATATTAATGGATTTCTCACTTGTAATGATCTACTTATGGACCATTTAAACTTAAGAATATATATTTTAATGTGTCATTAATGCAGAGTTTCTGAGAATTTTGTCTTAAATTAATTATTCGACTGCAGTAGTTAACCTTTAACCTGGTTTTCAAGACTTTCTACAGGAGTGGCTACATAAGAATTATTTTTGGATGATGTTACATACATTTCTTTGGAACCAGTAAAATGCTAGTTAATCTAGATAGTTTTAGATGCCAATTCTATTCTTCAAGCTGTCAACTTGTGTTTACACTAGTATCTTCCAGCCAGTTATTAATACTAAGACAGCTAAATTAGAGCTATGTGACTCAGCTTAAAGCTCTACTTTTTCTATGATGAATCCATTTACTTTAATACCAATTCTTCTGGTGTTAAACTCAGCTAAACTTACTATTATTATGACCTACGTTAACCTAGAGTTTTGTTAACAGACTGAAGCTAGTGCATTTGATTTCAAGTTTATGTAGTCCTGATACCATCTAGACCTGGAATTTGCTAGATATTACTTGTGACAATCCATCCAAATTCTATGGTGCTCAGACTCATGGAACAGGGGCTCAAAGTAAATAGGTGTTATTTCTGATTAAATTTATCTTGCTAATGAAATGTTTTAGAAGACACTTTTGTAATTTTGTGTGACATTTACAATAGTGAGTACCCTGACTCTATCAAATTTTGTTAGTAGGAATGTAAAGAAAATTGCATTATTTGTCAGCTTATGTTGAAAGGAGTGAAGAAACTGAATTCAAGCAAATCTAAAGATAAATGCTAAGGACATTTTAATGGTGTATGGTGCTAAATTACTCTTATTTCATTTCCATTGCCTAAATGCTCCTCTGAACAGGTTTTCTTGTTTCCCTTACTTGTATGTTAATATATCCCAATCTAATTCTGATTGACTTAAAAGGTAAGAAAGCTGAAGCATGCCTTGATTAGGTGTTCCTGATACTGACTACAACTATTTGCAACAACTAATTTGCAACAACCATTCTATTACTCAATGGTGATCACTAAATTCTTGAGTCATTCACTTGAGTTTTCCCCCGCTAGCAACAAGAGCTTCAACACATTCTTAGCACGCTCTCTCTAGTCCTTTCCAATGTGCTGAGGCAATGTTTGCCTAGACCATTCGACTTGGCCATTAAAAAAATTACTTTTTTGAGTGATGCAATATAGCAGCACATATATGTGTGACTTGTGATTTTAATAGTTATTAACTTTTAGATATAAACCCTGAAACATGTATATATGATAAAGAAACAAAATAGCTACATGACAACATAAAAGTTATAAACTTCCAATGGAAAAGTCAGAAACCATCATACCATTTTAGAATCCCTTCAGTCCCTTAATCCCACAAAATTAATAACCATGTTTTTACTGTATTCATATAAAATAACTAGCAATCATTTAACACTCTGATAAACATTTTCTCATGCAATTTATGTATTTTATTTAAACGTTGACAAATCACCATTGAGTAATGAACACATTTCTACTACTTACTCTTCAGTAACAAGTCCAGCAACGAATCTGTAGATAGCAGATCAGCCTTAGTTCCATTACAGGGCTTAGCTTCTCAATGATGCTATGAAGCACCTATATTGTTTCCATTACTCTCCTGAATGTTAGGGAAAATAAACAGGAAAAGTCTTTCCAGGTTTCTAATCTTATCTTCATTTTCATTTTGCTTTTCTCTATTCAGGCAAGTCATTTGCTTCACCTCATCTTTTCTCTTAATGACTTCTACGTTAATCTACAAGAATCTTTCATTTTTATCTTATTATAGGCAGATGAGGGCAATGCCCGATGAATGGATGCTTCATCATCCTGAAATCTGAGTAGGCATCATTATGGCATTATGTATTCATTTTGTAAAATAATTATTTGCTTGGTAAACCGTTTCCTAGGTAGCAGAATAACATCAACAGATTTTTAAAGATATTGACTCTCCAATAGATTATACTCCAGAAAGAATGACACAAAAATAAATAGAAATATAACACAGAAAGTATGCAGTATAATGGAAGATTTTAAGTATTGTTAAAATGTTAAAACAGGTTAAAGGAGTTCAGGAGTGTAGGTTTACCATTTTAACTAGAGTGGTCAGGATAGGGAATAAGGTAAAGGTAATATTTGACCAAAAAATTAATAGAGATAAAGATGTTATAGATCCGAAGGAAGAGTTTCTAGGCAGAACTTAATAGCCAGAAGAAAAGATATAAGGTGGAAGAATATCAGATATGTTACAATAACAACAAAATCTGGAGCAAAGTGAACCAGGGCTATAGTAGTAGAACATAGAATGTCAAGTAATATATGTTTGAAGAACTGAGTTACTAATAACTATGCAGAGAATCAGGTATAAACAGTGATTCCCCAAAGCAAACCATCACATATAATCACCATGTATATACCATAATAAGAATGTTACCATTTATATTGAGGAAAGAAGAGTAATTGCAGAGTTTTGAGCAGATGGATGATATGGTCTAACGCAAGCCTTTAAAATGTCTACTAATAGAAATGGACTTTCTGTTAACATTCCTTGAGTGAATGCCAGAGTGCTCTCACAATCCTATTGATAATAAACAAGGTAGGGTGTGTACAAAATATGAATTCAGGAGATCAGTTAGGAGTCCAGGAATACAACATAATTCCAGTAAGAAATAGTAGCTTAGACAATGGTTCTAGCAGCAAAGGCAGTGATATATATTCAATTTCTGGATATATTTTGAGAGCATACTCTGAAGGATTTCCTGGATCTACTGGATAAAACACAACAGAAGAGTGGAATAAAGAGTTATACAAATTTCAGGTCTGAGAAGAGTTGCTATTTTTATAAATGGAATGGCATAAATTATAGATGTATAGACGTAGTACATCCATTTCGTAGGTCTAGAAGTTTCATTTGAAAATTTGATTAGATAGCCAAGTTGGAAATGTTGAGTAGACATCAGAATATTTCATTGAATTGTTAGAGATAAATACTGAAATTTAAAAAATAGTAATTCAGTGTTGGTGTAAGATATTTTATAAAAGTCATTAAGCTAAATTCTACTATTAAGGATTGAGTATAGAAAGAGAAGAGGATCAAGTACTGAAAGCTTTCCCACATTTGTATTAATTCAATAATTATTTGTTATACCAGGAAAATGAGAGGAAGAACAGGAAAAAATCAGTGAGATACCACAAAGATCGGCAGAAAATTTACAGAGTGTGGTTCCTAGAAAGAAATGAAGACAAAAATCATCCGTTTTATATGAGAGCACTGTAGTATTTCCTTAGTAGGCAAGATATTTTTCCCCATGCTCTAAATTCCATTTAACCATTTTTGGGCTGTATGTATGTGTATGTATGTGTGTGTATATATGCATATATATTAATTTCATTTAAATTTTTAAAAAAGTATAGAACAAACTTTGCCTAGTATCAATGCTTCAACTACCTCTTCTCATAACTATTTCTTTCATATTGAGAAATACAGAGACATACAAATAGAAAGGATGTGAACGACTATTAAGAAACAACCATAAGTGTCTGCAATATTGTTAGACACATTTTACAAGTGAGAAAATGAGAGTTAAATGTTTAGTTAGCTTCCCAGAATCTTACTTGTATGAATAGTGAATTTGAATTCAAATCAAGCAGTCTGATTTCAAAGTCCAAACTTTTTTTTCCCAAACCACTTTCCCAAATACCTTCTACTGAAATAAATAACTTGTCTCTCTTCATACAGATTCTTACCTTAATTCAGGAATTCCATATTTCTCAGGAATATTTTGGAAATTACGACTAGATCTGTCTTCAGTCCTCCACAATGTCATCTTTACAATTTCTTCATCTCAATTACTTGCAAGGATCTCTTTCTATAATACGTTTACAGACCTATACTGCTTCTATTTAAATTTCTCTTTTTGTGCAGAATAAAGTACAAATATATTTAGAGGGTATATGTACCCCTTTGGCTGCATCTAAATCTTAATCTCATGTTTTTAATCCATTAACCAATTTTTACTTTCTGCCTCACTAAACCATTTGTAGTTCCTCATATATATAATATTGGCATTTACATCTATGTTTTCCATTCCCTCACCTGGTGTGTACTTTTTCTTAAATAACTAAAATATATTCCTCAAGAATAAACATTGCTAAATTTCATCTGAAGTCCCTTCTTGATGCCAAGACTGACTCAATTCAGTTACTTCTTACGTGCATATGTGCTTTATGTATTTCGTCTGATTGTGCATTATTTTTATTGTTGTTGTAAGTCTGTCTTTTTAAAAACAGATTATAAATTTCTAAAGGCCTTAACTTCTCTATTTCTATAGCACAGTACATACTATTTATTAACTGAAAGATTAGTTGAAAGGCTAGAAACCATCAGGTGCAAACGATAAAGCAGCATGATTTTTCTATTCAATCCAGACTTCTATATTTTCTACTGTCAAAGGACAATGCATCTATACAAAGGAAAAAAAAAAAAGCTATAAACAAACAAATAAAAAAACACCCAGAGATCAGCTTAGGGACATGAAGCGAAAACAAAGAAACAAGTATGCATAAAGAACAATAATGAACTATAAAGTGTAAAGCAGAACAAATTTAAAAAGGAAATGAAAGCTAAAATTCTTGCACTGTAGAAGTATCAGAGCAATCTGGTATACCCAAACACAGCAAAGAAGTTTGTTCTAAGTGTCTATAGATAAGAGTTCACTTATCTACCTAGCAGATCTTTCTTCACTGCCAGTAACGAATATTAAATCAGTAAAGCTGTGAAAACTGTACTTTATTTCATTGCTCCATTTTCCAGAACCACATATAAATAACATTTCTATTTATTTCTATTTAAAATACAATAAAGTAAATTGAGACAGATTATTTTTGAAATTATACAAACTACATAACTTGTAAATACAAAATTAAAAATTATAGAAAAATATAACTTACCAAAGCCTAATTACTGACATTAAGTTTACTTGGGCATGACTTTTCATATTGGGATTCTAGGCAGCCATATAGATTATGCATATTTTTACTCATATTAATGAAGAACCTGAAATTCCTCCTATAAAGTTCCCATTTCATAAATTAAAAATAATAGGAAAATATCTGAGACGCTTACATACAAAGAGACTCTATGCATCTTTCTATGTGTACACTTTTTATTTTTAATTTTAGTTTTTAATTTTTGTGGGAGTATAGTAGGTATATATATTTATGGGTTACATGAGATATTTTAATGCAGGTATGTATGTTTAACAATCATATCATGTAAAATGGGGTATCCATCACTTCAAGCATTTATTCTTTGTGTTACATGTAATCCAATTATACTCTATTTATTTTAAAATGTGTAATTAAATTATTTTTAACTATAGTCACCTGTTGTGCTAGCAAATACTAGGTCTTATTTATTCCATCTAAATATTTTTGTACCCATTTACCACTTCCACTTTTTCCCACCCTCTTCCATCATTCACAGCCTCTAGCAACCATCCTTTTTCTGTGTTTCTCCATGGGCTCAATTATTTTAATTTTTAGTTCCCACAAATAAGTAAGAACATGTGAAGTTTGTTTTTCTGTTCCTGGCTTATTTCTTTTAACATAATGAATTCCAGTTTCATCCATGTTGTTACAAATGACAGAATTTCATTCTTTTATAAATTAAAAGATTTTTTAAAAGATGAATAGTTTACACACCAGTTACTGTGTTAAAACATTCTGTTTTTCTGTGTACTTACTACTACCAGTGATTTTTGTACCTTCAAATGATTTCTTATTGTTCACTATCGTTGTTTGCTTTCTGATTGAAGTATTCCCTTTAGCATTTCTTGTCGGACAGGCCTGATGTTGATGAAATCCCTCAGCTTTTATTTGTCTGGGAAGGTTTTTATTTCTCCTTCATGTTTGAGGGATATTATGTTGGATATACTATTTTAAAGTAAAAGTTTTTATTTATTTATTTAATTTTTTTCTACAACAATTTATATATATCATGCTACTCTTTCCTGGCCTATAAGGTCAGCTGTCAGACATATTGGAGCTCCCTTGTATGTTATTTGTTTTGTTTATCTTGCTGCTTTTAGGACTATTACTTTGACCTTTGAGAGTCCGATTAGTAAATGTCTTGAGGTAGCCTTCTTTGGGTTAAATCTGTTGGGTTTTCTATAACCTTCTTGTATTTGGATATTGATCTCTTTCTGTAGGTTTGGGAAGTTCTCTTTTATTATTCCTTTGAATAAACTTTATGTCTGCCTCTTTCTCTACATCTTCTTTAAGGCCAATAACTTAGATTTGCTCTTTTGAGGCTGCTTTCTAGATCCTGTAGGTGTCAGGCTGGAGTGCAGTGGCATGATTTTGGCCTACTGCTACCTCTGTCTCCCAGTTTTAAGTAATTCTCCTGCCTCAGCCCCCTGAGTAGCTGGGATTACATGCCCAACTAATTTTTGTATTTTTAGGAGAGATGGGGTTTCACCATGTTGGTCAGCCTCGTCTCGAACTCCTGACCTCATGATCCACCAACCTCAGCCTCCCAAAGTGCTGGGATTACAGGAGTGAGCTAATCTGTCTTCAAGCTCACCAAGTCTTTCTTCTGCTTGATCTATTCAGCTATTGTAAGAGTCTGATGCATTTTTCAGCTCCAGAACTTCCGGTTGATTTTTAAAAATTATTTTAGTCTCTTTGTTAAATTTTACGAATAGAATTCTGAGTTCCTTCTCTGTGTTATTTTGAATTTCTTTGACTTTCTTCAACACAGCTATTTTGAATACTGTGTCTGAAGGTCACATATCTCTGTTTCTCTAGGATTGGTCCCTGGTACCTTATTCCATTCATTTGGTAAGGTCATGATTTCCTCAATGGTCCTGATGCTTCTGGATGTTCTTCAGTGTCTAGGCATTGAAGAGGTAGGTATTTATTGTAATCTTTGCAGTCTGAGTTTATCTGTAATGGTCTTTCTTGAGAGGGTTTTCTAAGTATTCCATAGGACTTCGGTGTTGTGATCTAAGCTCTATCTGCATTAGGGGGCACTCCAAGCCCAGTAATGCTATGGTTCTTGTAGCATCATGGAGATACTGCCTTGATGGTCTTGAATAAGATGCATAAGAACTTCCTGGATTATTAGGCAGATATTCTTGTTCTTTTCCCTTTCTTTCTCAAAAATAGAGTGTCTCTCTCGTTCTCTGGTCTGAGCTGCCTGAAGCTGGGGGTAGGCTGGGGTGGCACAAGCACCCCTGTGGCCACCAACACTGGAACTGTGCTAGGTCAGACCTAAAGCCAGCAAAGGACTGTGTCTCACCCAATGCCTGCTGTAACCACTACCTGGGTATGGCCTGTGTGTACTCAAGTCCCTGGGGCTCTCCAACATCACATGGTGAAACCAGTCAGTCTTGTGTCCTTCCCTTCAGGGAGGTGAGTTCCCCTATGCCCTGGGAGGGTCCAAAGATGTCCTCTTGGAAAAAGGGACTAGAGTCCAAAACCTTAGAAGTCTATCTGGTGGTCTCTTGTATTGCGGCTGAGCTGGCACTCAAACTACGAGAAGTAGTTTTTCATACCCTTTCCTCCCCTTTCCAGACAAAGGAGCCTCCCATTGTGGCCACCACCACAGGCCCATGAAGGAATACTGACACGCTGCCATTGATGATGTTTCCTTAAGTTTCAAGGGCTTCTCAGTCAGCTGTGATGAATGCTGTTTGGCCTGGGACATACCCTTGAGGGCACTGGGTTCCGCGTATGGCTCAGGGTAGGTCCCAAAATGCTGTCCAATATCCTAGGCCTGGAATTGGGGATCCTAGGAATCCACTTGGTGCTTTGCTCCCCATGGTCAAGCTGGTACCAAAAGTGCAAAACAAAGTTCCCTTTGTTTTTCCCTCTGCTTTTCTCAAGTGGTCTCTCCCTATAGCCACCAGAACATGGAATACGCATGGTGCGTCTCACCTGAAACTAGCAAGTCTCAGAGTCTCACCCGAGGCCCGTGATATACTTCTTGGGTAACACTGATTGTTATTCAGGTCCCAAGGATTTTTTAATCAGCAGGTGATGTGCCCTGCCAGGACCGGGTCCTTCCCTTCAAGGCAGTGAGTTCCCTTCTGGCTCAGCGTGTGTCTAAAAGTTTCATCTGGGAGCTAGGACCTGGATATGGGGCCTCACAACTCTGGTGCCCTGACCTACTGTGTGTGATCTGGAATCCAAGATGCAAAAAAAGTCTTCTTTAGTCTCCTTTTTTCTCTCCTCAAGCACAAGGAAGGAGTCTCTTTTGGAATCGCAAGCTGTACAGCCTAGAGTTGGGATAGGTGTGGCACAATTATTCCCTTAGCCTCCACAATTGGAGTCTCAATAGGTTCTGTGTCACCTCAGTTCACTAGCTCTGAGCCCAGTTCAGCACTAGGACTTGCCTAGGATTCACCTACAAATTCCAGACTAGTTGCCCCAAGGCCCACCACATGTACGTCAGTTTTATTGAGGGACCCACAGCACTTTAGCCAATGGTGGCGAGGCTTGCCATAACTCAAGTTTTGACCACTGGGATGGGCAGTTTTCTTGTGGCTAGGGCTTGTTTAAATACTCCCTCCATGGGCAGGCACTAGCCAAGTTCAGACTGGTTTTGCTTTGTATTGGGACAGGGCAAGTCTGAGTTCAACGCAATGTCTTGCAATTGCTGTACTCTTTCTTCCCCAAGGGCACAGATCTCTATACCATGTGGACACTGCTAGGGAATGGGGCAGGAGTAGCCCTGGGAATTCAAAACTGTCTCCTACCCTCTTCTATGCCTGTTTCAGAGAATGAAGTTAAAACCAGTTACTGTGAGTGCTCACCTGATTTTAGGTTCTGATGATTGTGCTTTTTTTGAGTAGACAGTTGTTAAACTGGTGTCCCTGCAGGAAGGACAGTTGTTGGGGCCTTGTATTTGGCCATCTTGCTCTGCCCCTCCTGTCTGTGTATTATTGCTCCTATTTCGATTTTCGTGAAGTCACCTTCTTCCCAAATGATTTTCTGACCTCTCTTTCTCTATTCTTCCTCCAATTTGTTGAGTTTTTCAGAGACACCACACATGAATTATTGCATAGAACTAATTTAAATAAACTTGTCAGATAGTTGTCAAGCTTTTTCTTCAATGATGCAATGTTATTTGCTATTATTTGTGCCTCCACAAAATAGTTCTTATATTATACTGCAATAAACTCTTTAATTATCTGCTTTTCAACTAGTCTATATACTCCGTGTGAACAAAACCAACTTATGTATTTTAAAATTTTTCATATTTTACATTGTACCATAAGAGATGAAAATAAAATTGTTAAACATATATGAATTAATTATCTGTGTACTACATATGTTTTCCTTAAAACTCTGCTGTTTATTATGGTATGCATTTGATAAGTCACTATTTGAATTTAATTTCAATTATCTCTGGTCATGTGTAATTCAATAAATTATTAATAAACATCCATTACATGCAAAATGCAGTATTAGATTCCAATACACAAATGTCATTAGAGTATATACATATAATACATATATATATATGGAAAATCATCATGCCCAAAAATGGTAATTGCAAAATCGCAAATTTTACCACTGTAACACTTTTGCATTCTAATGGTCACCCAATACATACCGAAAAAAAGCTGACCTGTTCTGGATATACCAACACTTAGTAATTAAATCGTTTAACTAAATTGTATGAACAAGCAAAGTATGGGAGGCAGAGTCAGGGATTAAGCTGATTTTTTAGGAGTTCATAACATAGCTCAATAATACCATATACCTGCAGACGGTAGGGGGCTTGAAATTATCAGTAAAATTTCTTGAATACTGGCCCATTGTTTCATAGTATTTGCAACAAAAGGCACAGAATTGTGAAACTGTGGATGGTCTGGAAAGCCAGAAATATACCACACATTAAGTTCAAGGGTCACAATTGTGTGGTGTAAGTTGGCTGATTATTTCGGAACAAAACACCTTAAAGTAAAAGAATGCCAACACAAATTAGGATTGAAAGTTCTGGGAGTGTTTCAGATGTCAAAAATGCAATCTATCTTCAAAGAACAGGCAGGATAAAAGTCCCATAAAATGTGACTTTTTCTACCACGTGCCCAAGAAGGTCACATTTTGGCAGGAATCACAAGTGTGCAATGCATTGGTGTCTTCTGCATCCGAAACATATAGTTATTTATTTTGTTTCCAGTCTATGACAAATGCATTACATATCTGATGCAATTATGGATCCAGGTTTTGAGGGTGGTGATCTGGTCAGTTCAGGTTTGAACAGCCACTTTATTCCAGTAATTTCAGTACAACTTACTGAGAACTGGCTCTTACTGTGGACATCTGCATTCATTCTAATTGGCCACACAAATTTGTGTTCATAGTTCTTAGAACAGCTCTGTCCTGGCTAAACCAGTGACCTTCTGTTATTTGGCAACCAAAACCAAACACATCTCCCATGACTTCTGAACTCCTTCCAAGTTTGTTCTTCCTTGGATACTGTCCTCATCCCTAGGCTAACATATATAGTTTCCTGTTATATATTATATGTTACTATTTTATCATAATTAAGGATACTTTATAAATTTCCCTTGTCTAACCTTAAAAAACGATTAGAAAGGAGAAGAAAGCAAAATAAAAGAAAATAAGTCAGAGGAATTAGATATTCAATGATGCCTCTCCTGTCTCAGAACCTTGGACAGCAACAGATAGTTGTGTATGGTCAGACTTAAAGATTAGAACTCTTCAGTATGTTTTTAGATAACCCAACCCACATGGAAGCCCTAGTACTATCATTCAGTATGCTTGACTTTGACTTTTTCTTTACAACGTCATGTTTTAGTATTTTTATCTATTTTTAAAAGTGTTGATTTTTTTTTTAATGAGTGATCCCTTAGAAGCATTATATTCTCACTCAAAAATTCTATCCAGACATGATATAAAACCTAGAGGCAACACTTCACCGTGTTAGCCAGGATGGTCTTGATCTCCTGCCCTCGTGATCCACCCGCCTCAGCCTCCCAAAGTGCTGGGATTACAGGTGTGAGCCACCGCGCCCAGCCAAGAAATAAATGAAATTTTTTAAAAAGCTGATGTCAAATATTTATAGATTGAAATTACTCATAAATTAATTTGTGGGGAAGTGCCTTAATAGAATTTTGTCATCCTATTCAAGACTTTAGAATGTTTATTTAGATAGGCATTTTGTTATTTATTAACTTTTTTTCATTTAAGATGCACTGGATATATTTGTGCATCTTAAATGCACAATTAGAAATAATCAATTAGAAATAATTGATTTTTAGATTAAAATTTGTATTATCATTAACAGTATATTAATTTTTATATTTCCTTATTGTTGCAAAGACATTTTAGCCTTTTTTATACATTTTCAGTATAGCTACATTTATTAAATCTTAGTAGTTTTGATAGTTTATCATTTAGTTTCAGCTTATTTGATTCTTATTTTCAGCACTGTTTCATCTCTTTATACTGAATCTTTTCATTCATCTTTGTTTTTCCTTTGTAGAAGAACCAATGAAATTAGATAAGTAAATGACTCTTAAAGCCAATCTTTTTTTTCTTATTTTATTTTCTTTTTTTTTTCTCTCACATTCTTACTATGAGAGGTTTGACCTACCTTCTTAACAAATTTAAGTGTGAACGTAGGAGTACAATGTACAACCTTGATCTAATCTATTTACAGTAAAAGTTGCATGATGAAAAGATGACCCTGTTCACTTAACTGAATGCAGCTTTGGTATCCTAAACAAAATAAAAAGTCATTTTTAACCAATAAATGACTTATATACCCCTGCAAGTTCTTAAAGAAACACCAACAAATTTGCCCTCTTGAAATTTCTATTAGAATTGAGAGATTTGAGCCTTTCAGATATATACAAGTCATATATTTTTGATATGGCCTTACGACGTGCCAGTTACTATGTTGGGTGACAGAGAAGTGATAAATGATCAAATAGTAAATGAAGTTTCCACAACTATAAACTTACAGTACTGAGGAGCAGAGATTACTAACAGAATATTATGCAAACGAATACAAAATTACGACTGTTACAGAAGGAAAACGTGTTGTACAAGAATATAAAATATTTTACACTGATTTGAATGCCATAGAACATTATCTGTTATTATCCAACATTGAATATTTATTTGACCTAAAGTTATGCTTAATCATTTAAGTATTAAATAACTAATAAATAAAAGACAAAAGGTATTGATCAATATTCTTGAAATTTTTTTGTAGTAGACAAACTATTCTTCATAAGAAGAACCATTTGATAATACAATATATCAACCAAATAGCCATTGAAAGGGACTGTTAAAATGGAATATTTCTGATTTGTTTTTTGTAAAACAAAGAACATAGTTGCTGTTTTTGAATAAACTATTTAAATTTTTGGAAAATGGTATGCAAGAAAGTGGACATTTACCAGTGGCTACTGAGCAACTATCAAGTTGCTTGTGTATCAACTGTGCCATCCCACCTTTCAGTGACGAAGAAGCTTCATGCTTAGGTGGTAGCATAACGTTGTCCTGGTGGAACAGTGTACATAGTGCAAAAACCAGCCAGATATTTTTCAAAAGGGGGATGTAGAAATCAATGATATTTTCGTCACGATTATTTTTCATACGTGTTTTTTTAATTAAAATTTAAATTTAGGGTGTACATGTGTGTGTTTGTTGCATGGGTATATTGCAAAATGATAAGGATTGGGCTTCTAATATACCTGCCACCCAAATATTGAGCACTGTGTGCAATAGCTAACCTTTCAAACCTTACTCCCCTCTTTTCCTTTCTCCCTCCCCTCTTTTGAAATCCCTAGGGTCTACTATTATTTCCATCTTTATGTTCATTTGCTTAGATCCCAGTTACAAATGAAAACATGCAATATTTGATTTTCTGCTTCTGAGTTAGGTCACTTAGGATAAAAGCCTCCAGCT
Source organism: Mandrillus leucophaeus (assembly GCF_000951045.1). Taxonomy (NCBI): domain Eukaryota; kingdom Metazoa; phylum Chordata; class Mammalia; order Primates; family Cercopithecidae; genus Mandrillus; species Mandrillus leucophaeus. The sequence goes on along the minus strand of NW_012101821.1, from coordinate 4,053,374 downwards.
TCCTCTGTGTTGCTCAAAAGGACATGATGTCATGTATTTTCATGGCTACATAGTATTCCACGGTGTATATACACTTTATATAGATTTTAGTAAGAAAATTTATTTTATTATATTTATGGAAGAAGACATGCATTTTCAAGTTATTAAATGTATACTATTGAACTCAGAGTGACATTGCTAGAAGCTGTATCTACGAATACTCCAAGAATGTGCTGTAAAAACCAAGCTATAAAAAATCAAGCTAATAAAATCTTCCAATCAAGTTCTGAGAAGAAGTATGCCTAAATCTGTAAAGTTATCATCATTAATTAGACATGTTTGTTTAATGACTACTCTTGAATATTATGATATATAATCTAACTCTGAAGCCTAGTTAGATAAGAAGAGTGTTCAGTTTAACATATTTCTGGGAAAATACAGAAAGCATATATGAAAATTTAGGCTTGTGATATTAGACTTTCTTTTGAAAAATAATAATCATCTATAGTAAGAGGTACAATTACATGTACTTCTAACTAAATTTTATAAATTATTTAAAATTATACTATTGCACATTAAATATTTCAAAGAGTTTTCACTGTTTAATAAAACATAATTAAAATTTAATGTTTTATATTCAGTGTGAATCTAGAAAAAATGTTAAAGTTATAATTATTAATTATCCAGTTTTCTGCTCCTTTACATTATTTGAATAATTAGCCAGCCATCACAGTAACTTAGTATCCTTGATTAGTAAAAAAATCCCTGGTTAAAAGCTACACTGCTTTTAAAGTAAATTGTTATTACAAAATCAATGCCTCTTACTTCTAACGAAATGAGTTAATGGATTTGGGCATGGGAAAAAACTTGAAATGTATTACTTACAAACTGTTGATTTGCATATGTTGAACCAGCCTTGCATCCCAGGGATGAAGCCCACTTGATCATGGTGGATAAGCTTTTTGATGTGCTGCTGGATTCGGTTTGCCAGTATTTTATTGAGGATTTTTGCATCGATGCTCATCAGGGATATTGGTCTAAAATTCCCTTTTTTTTGCTGT
>NW_012101821.1:4029350-4051305 GCF_000951045.1 Mandrillus leucophaeus | reverse complement strand
GAGTGAGACTCCATCTCCAAAAAATAAAAATAAATAAATAAATAAAAATAAATTAAAAAAAGAAATGTATTACTTACAAACTATTCAGATTCTCATTTCAATAATGGATTATCTGATTAGCAATGACCAGAGAAAACCTTTCAAGAAGATTACCTAGAAAGTAAACCTGACATTATAAAATTATTCAACTTCCATCACCTTCCAGCTCATAATTGTTAGGTAAAAATGCAGTTAGGCAGAACTCTGATGAAATTAGAAATCATTTTAATTAACAGCTTGATGAAGGTTTGATTCTAATCTTTAAAGTTAAGCTATCAGGATAATCAAGGAATTCACAAAACTCTCATTTTTACTGTTCTTCATTTGACTTTGGAATTTAATTATTAAATTTATCTGAGGATTTAGTGAATAATGCTAATGATACTGATAAATAATTGAAGTGATTTTTGTGTCTCACTATTTTTAATCTCAAGAGTTAGGGATAGGGTTAAATTATTTCTAGAAATCATTGCAGCTTCAGCATTATATAATTATCTGGCAATTTAAGAATATTAATTTTCACTTTTTGCTTCCCAGGAGAACAATTGCACATGAAAAAAATAGAAAATTATTTCTAAAGAACTTACACTGATGATAAAATCAATTGATTTATAGCATTATTTTCTTAATGTTGATTCTAGGTATATGATACACATAAACAATTAAAATGAAAAAACAAGCATGTAAAGCAAGTAAAAATTTTAAATCAGAATAAATCATTTAATACAGACATAATTCTTTAATGTATTTAGCTCATTTTAATGTTTCCAGTATTTTCTGTCTCCAAAATATTTTGCCATGTTAAATTAAATTATCTTCAATATAATCTGTTATAAATTGTATTTTATGAAATAAGATTCTTAATTCATCTAAGTATTGTTACTAAAACATATTAGGATTTAATATACTTAAAATTTGACATATAATTTTAATTGTATTGATGATGAATACTCAATAAGAATCTATAAAATTGTTTACCTTAATTGACTTTTTAAATTTTTTTTGAGATTTTATCGTGGTATGGCATCTTTTATTAAGTAGAATTAAATTTGTTTTTCCTTACTCTCCTACCTATCCCAATTGTCAGTTATGATTAATTACAATAATCAGAAAATTTACAATAGAATAAAATTCTTAAATTTTAGTTCCTTACAAAGTATAAGCAGAAATCTTTTTACAATTAATTGAGCAATGGTATAGTGAGGTCAGTGACAAAAGCAATATTGCCTAGGTGTTTTAAATAAAAGTAATATCTTTAATATCTTGGAAATGTGAGCCTTATTAATATCACAGTCTAAACATAAAATTTGGACAATTCCAGAAGTCATTTCATTTCTTTGTTTTAATTTTGATATCTATCACAATTTTTTCTATTCTGCCACTTTTCTCATTCTTCACTTTTTGAATAATGATATATTTTTATGTCTGTGTTTTAAAGAGATTATTTATTTTATTAAATTGAGTAACTATAATTAGTATATCACATTAAATATTTTTTCTAAAATACATTTAAATTATTAATAGTTGATAGATGGAAAATTACATATTTCTTTAAATTGGGATTCCTTAAACAGTATTATTGGTGTTTGGTCTGGATAATTCTTACTGAGGAGGACTGCACTGTGCATTATGAGACGCTTAGCAGGACCTCTGTCCTCCACTCACCTAGATGTCAGTAATGCCCCTGTTGTCTCCCCATTTCTGATGTTGTGACCACGAAAAATGTTTCCATATATTACCAGATGTCCTCTGAGGGGCAAAATAGTGGTCTCTGTTTGAGAAGCACTGCTTGAAATTAATGTAATAAGTTCTAATAAAGTTTCCCCAAATTATTACAAGTTAATGTCTTGGAATACTACAGTGTAAACAAAACAAGTAAATAATAAAAACTTTATTTTAATAAGTTATTTATTGCAAGTCTTCTAAAGGTGAAGTAGAAAGTGTGACCCATGAGGAGGTACATTGCACTCCAAAACAACTACTTCAGTTTTCTAATTAATTTGAGCAGAAATCTGGGGTGACATATGTGGGAATGGATATTAAGAGTGTAAGATAGGTCAGACACAGTGGTTCACACCTGTAATCTCAACACTTTGGGAGGCTGAGGTAGGTGGATCACTCAAGGACAGAAGTTTGAGATCAGCCTGGCCAACACGGTGAAATCCCAACTCTACTAAAAATACAAAAATTATCCAGGCATGATGGTGGGTGCCTGTAATCTTAGCTACTCCAGAGGCTGAGGCAGGAGAATTGCTTGAACTGGGGGAAGTGGTGGTTGCAGTGAGCTGAGATCGTGCCACTGCATTCCAGCCTGGGTGACAGAGAGAGACTCCATCTCAAAACAACAACAACAACAACAAAAAACCAACAATAACAACAATAACAACAAAAAAAACCAACAACCAAAAAAACAGACTGTGAGATAATGATGGTAACTACTAACATAAAGTTGGATCATGCCAAATTTATTACTATGGGCCCACTAAGAAGAGATCTTGAATTTAATGTTACAGCTTGAGGAGTTAAAAAAGGCACTAATAGCTTCTTTGTTTGGTTGGTTGAGACAGTCCACCATTGAGTTAGCTAAAGATTCCTGATCTTCCTTGGTTTAATGTAGAAGAAATAATTCAGAAGTTTATAGAGATTGGAATGGTAGAATGAATTTGTCACATAAAACCTGCTCACCCAAACTGGGAGAGTACAGAAGTTAGACCTTTCAACAATACTTTGTGAAATAGATTTATGAGAGGAGCATCAGCATCCTGGAAGAGCTCTGTGATTGCTCTTCTCCATGTGCCAGACCTTATAAAACACAGACTCTCAATTGGAAGCCTTCAAGAAGAATAATTGAATCCTAGAATGACAAGGGCCAAGTGGTGGCATTCAATCACTAAAGGCAAGTTGAGAGTAGCTACTATAATGGACAGCAGAGGTGAAGCAAGAGTCACAATAGTCTAATTGGTTATGATATATGGTGTTGGCTAATCACCGTGTTCCTAGAAGTGAAATAGCAGGGAAGCCTATTACATTCTATCTTGATCCATATAAGCAAAAAACTTCCAGGTTCTGTTAACAAAATTCTAACTTGATTCATAAAAACAGAATCATGGGCACCCCAATCCATGTCTAGACTTAAGTCAATTTACAAACCCAGAACCCCTTGAATGAAATGTAGGTCAGGTCTCCTTGAGGAAGGACCCTGATACACTACAGATAATTTATACTTTTAATCTTTCTCCCATCCTTCCCTGAAGGTATTTGTGTATTTGAGAAGGGGAAATAATCAGACTTTTCAGAGACTAGTGGACATTGACTGTGAACTGCCATTGATTCAAGGAGACCTAAACTGTCATTGTGGCTGTCCAGTTTTGTTGTAGGAAGTCAGGGACCCCGAATGGAGGGACTGGCTGGAGCCATGGCAGAGGAACATACATTGTGAAGATTTCATGGACATTTATCAGTTCCCAAATAATACTTTTATAATTTCTTATGCCTGTCTTACTTTAATCTCTTAATCCTGTTATCTTCGTAAGTTGAGGATGTACATCACCTCAGGACCACTGTGATAATTGTGTTAACTGTACAAATTGATTGTAAAACATGTGTGTTTGAACAATATGAAATCAGTGCACCCTGAAAACGAACAGAATAACAGCAATTTTTAGGCAACAAGAGAAGACAACCATAAGGTCTGACTGCCTGCGGGCTCGGGCAAAAAGACATTTTTTTCTTTCTGCAGAGAGTCTGTAAAAGGACATGCAAGTAGGAGAGATATCACTAAATTCTTTTCCTAGCAAGGGATATTAATATTAATACCCTGGGAAAGAAACGCATTCCTGGCGGGAGGTCTATAAGTGGCCACTGTGGGAGTTCCTGTCCTATGCGGCTGAGATAAGGACTGAGATATGCCCTGGTCTCCTGCAGTACCCTCAGGTTTACTAGGGTAGGGAAAAATTGCACCCTGGTAAATTTGTGGTCAGACCAGTTCTCTGCTCTCAAACCCTGTTTTCTGTTATTTAAGAAGTTTACCAAGACAATAAGTGCACCACTGAACATAGACCCTTATTGGTAGTTCTGCTTTTGCCCTTTGCCTGGTGATCTTTGTTGGACCCTTATCAGTAGTTCTGCTTCTGCCCTTTGTCCTGTTCCCTCAGAAGCATGTGATCTTTGTTAGACCCTTATTAGTAGTTCTGCTTTTTGCCCTTTGAAGCGTGTGATCTTTGTACCTACTCCCTGTTCTCACACTCCCTCCCTTTTTGAAATCCTTAAGAAAAACTTGCTGGTCTGAGACTCAGGCAGGCATCACAGTCCTACCAACATGTGATGTCACTCCCAGTGGCTCAGCTGTACAAGTCCTCTCTTTATACTGTCTCTCTTTATTTCTCAGCTGGCCGACACTTATGGAAAATAGAAAGAATCCACATTGAAATATTGGGGGTGGTTCCCCCAATACAGTTTGAATAGAAGCTCACAGAGGTCAGGTGATTCATGGAGTTTAGTTCAGATTTGACTTACAATAGGTCTAATGGTGTCCTGAATGTATCCTGTGATCATTTCCCCAGTTCCAGATGCATAATGGGGATAGACATACTTTGCAGCTGGCACAATTCCATCACAGGTCCCCCTAACCTGTGGAGTGGACACTATTGTGGTGGGAAAGGCCAAATGGAAGCTATTTGAGCTTCCTCTACACAGGAAAATGGTAAATCACAAACAATATTGCACCTATGGAGAGATTTCAGAGATTAATACCACCACCAATGACATGAAAGATGCAGGACTGATAATTCCCCATATACTCTTTAACTCTCTTATTTAACCTATGCAGAAGGCAGATGGATATTGGAGAATGACAGTGGATGATCATAAGCTTAACCAAATGGTGACTCCAATTGTAACTGTGCAATTTCCAGTGTCCAAAAACCAACTAACCTAGAGTCTGATGAGCAGAGAGAAAGAGAGTAAATCCTCATTCTTCAACCTGTTTTGTCCCAGTTGAGCCCCCAGCCAGTTGGATGGTGGCCATGCACATTTGGATAGGGTTTTATCTCAAAGTCCACTGACTCGCATATCAATCTCCTTAGGAAACACCCTCACAGGAACACTCAAGAACAATGCTTTGCTAGCCATCTAGGCATCCCTAAATCCAATAAAGCTGACACCTAAAATTAAGCATCACAGCCAATATTACATTCCCATTTCCTGCAAAAAAAAGTTAACTACTTTAAATACCTTATCTCATTATGACACTATGCACCACATGCTATCATATTAAAAGGCAATGCTACCTGATCTAAATATTTTGATTTATCAAAAGAACAATATGTTATTTTTCTTTTCCTGAGAAGACACTGAGACATTGTTAACAGCTCAAGCCTCTTGTTTGGAGTGACTTGTAAAAAGATCAAGGGATAGAGGAACATACAAAAGAAAAGCTTATACAGCTTATCCCCAACTGGTGGGAATGTAAATTAGTTCAGTCACTGTGGAAAATATTTTGGAGATTTTTCAAAGAACTTAAAACAGAGCTACCATTTGACCCAGTAATCCCACAACTGGGTGTGACTGGGTATAAACCCTGTGATGGTTAACACTGAGTATCAACTTGATTGGATTGAAGGATGCAAAATGTTGATCCTGTGTGTGTCTGTTAGGGTGTTGCCAAATGAAATTAACGTTTGAGTCAGTGGTCTGGGAAAGGCAGACCCATTCTTAGTCTGGATGGGCACCATCCAATCAGGTGCTAGCATAGCCAGATATAAAACAGACAGAAAAACGTGGAAAAGCTAGATTGGCTTAGCCTCCCAGCCTATATCTTTCTCTGGTGCTGGGTGCTTCCTGCCCTCGAACATCGGACTACAGATTCTTCAGCTTTGGGACTTGGACTGGCTTCCTTGCTCCTCAGCTTGCAGATGGCCTATTGTCATATCTTGTGATCATGTGTGTTAATACTACTTAATAAACTCCCCTATACATATATATGTGTGTGTATATATGTGTGTGTGTGTGTTTTGTATATGTGTTACATCTCTTAATTTTATTAGTTCTCTCCCTGTAGGGAACTATGACTAATACAGATTTTGGTACCAGGAGTGGTTCTAGAGGAACAGAATATTAAGGATGGAATTATTTAATTGGTTTGGGAGTTTCTGGAGTTGACTGCTGAATATGAATGGACCCAAACATGTGAAGGACTCTACTTATAATACTATGGAGAATACTGATAGTCCTTGACATGAACTGTTTAGAGAGTTATGAAAAATAAATGCATTTGACACTCCTGATTCACTGCTTGTGAGAGGCAAGGAGTTTAGTGACTTTATACATACTCCCTTTGACGATATGTGGAGAGCCAAGGAATATAATGAAGTTGGTTGGTTGCTCCTAAGTTTGCTGGACAAAGTGATGAAAGAAAATAACGAACTCAGGGATTCTAACTCTCGGCTTCAGAAGCAGATACTGAGCCTCAAATCTGCTTAGATTGCCCTGAGTGTGAGTCTTATCTCCTGTAGAGAAAGCTGAAATTGTGGAAAAACAGACATAGGCTCTTATCACGCTAGTGGCTGGCCTGCAATGAAAGGTGCATGCCCAGCCTCACCAGGTGCCTACCGTTAAAATGAGGGCATTGATTGGAAAAGAATGGGGTCCTGCAACTTAGAACGGGGATGTGTTGGAGGACTCTGATGATGCTGGGGACACTGAGCTTGTAAACTCTGATGAACCATTTTTTTAAGAAGAAATACCTTTCCCATTCCCAGTACTGGCAACATTCCATCCCAGACCCATGCTGCCATCAGCCTTTCCACCTTAGTCTGAGGAGATAAACCCTGCACTGCCTGAGGCAAGAGTGATGGCCTCCCCTGAGGCAGTTGCCAGGCAGGACGATGTTGATTCTTCTCAGGATCCACCCCAACACCCCTGTTTGCCTCTAGGCCTATAACTAGACTAAAGTCCTGGAAGGCCCATAGAGGTGAAGTTCAGAGTGTGACCCATAAGGAAGTGCACTACACTTGAAAAGAACTGCTTGAGTTTTCTAATTTATATAAGCGGAAATCCGAAGAACAGACGTGGGAATGGATATTAAGGTGTGGGATAATTATGGAACAAACAGATAGTTGGAACAGACTGCATTTTTTCCCTTTGGCCCACTAAGTAGGGATTCTACATTTAATGTTGCAGCTCAGGGAGTTAAAAAAGGTTCTAATAGTTTATTTGCTTAGTTAGCTGAAATATGGATTAAAAGACGGCCCTGTGTGTGAGCTGGAAATGCCTGATCTCCCTGGATTTAATGTAGAATAAGGGATCCAAAGGCTTAGAGAGATTGCGATGGTGGAGTGGATTAGTCACTTCAGACCTACTCATCTCAGCTGGGAGGGTCCAGAAGATATACCTTTGACCAATGCTTTGCAAAATAGATTTGTGAGGGCAGCACCTCCATCTGTGAACAGCCCTGTAATTGCTCTTCTCTGTATGTCGGATCTAACAGTGGGAACCGTGGTCACTCAACAACAAAATTTAAGTACAATGGGAATAATTGGATGCCAAGATGGCAGGGGCCAAGTGGCAGCACTCAAATGTCAAAGGCAAGGTGGGTGTAGCTACCATAATGGACAGCAGAGGCAAAGCAGCAATCAGAATAGTCTGACTTGTGCAGAACTCTGGCCATTAGCTGATTAATCATGGTGTTCCTAGAACTAAAATTGATAGGAAGCCTACTGCATTCCTACTAAATTTATATAAGCAGAAAATTTTCAGATTGAATGGGCAAAGATTAATTTGAATATAAAAACAGAGAATCATGGCCCCTCAATCAATTTCTTGACTTGAGCCAGTTTACAGACCCACAAAGAGGAGGAGGCCGGGTCCCCTTGAGAAAAGACCTCACTACACTGCTAACACTTTATGCTGTTAATCTTTCTCCCATCCTTCCCCTTGGAGAACTCCAGCCTTGTACCAGCGTACCTGTGCATTGGTGAAAGAGAAATGATCTCAGGAGATATGTATGAGTTCAAGCTGACAAAGGGTGGACTTGTGATGGTTAATACTGATTGTCAACTTGATTGGATTGAAGGATTCAAAGTATTGATCCTGGGTGTGTCTGTGAGGGTGTTGCCAAATGAGATTAACGTTTGAGTCAGTGGTCTGGGAAAGGCAGACCCATTCTTAGTCTGGATGGGCACCATCCAATCAGGTGCTAGCATAGCCAGATATAAAACAGACAGAAAAACGTGGAAAAGCTAGATTGGCTTAGCCTCCCAGCCTATATCTTTCTCTGGTGCTGGGTGCTTCCTGCCCTCGAACATCGGACTACAGATTCTTTAGCTTTGGGACTTGGACTGGCTTCCTTGCTCCTCAGCTTGCAGATGGCCGATTGTCATATCTTGTGATCATGTGTGTTAATACTACTTAATAAACTCCCCTATACATATATATGTGTGTGTATATATGTGTGTGTGTGTGTTTTGTATATGTGTTACATCTCTTAATTTTATTAGTTCTCTCCCTGTAGGGAACTATGACTAATACAGATTTTGGTACCAGGAGTGGTTCTAGAGGAACAGAATATTAAGGATGGAATTATTTAATTGGTTTGGGAGTTTCTGGAGTTGACTGCTGAATATGAATGGACCCAAACATGTGAAGGACTCTACTTATAATACTATGGAGAATACTGATAGTCCTTGACATGAACTGTTTAGAGAGTTATGAAAAATAAATGCATTTGACACTCCTGATTCACTGCTTGTGAGAGGCAAGGAGTTTAGTGACTTTATACATACTCCCTTTGACGATATGTGGAGAGCCAAGGAATATAATGAAGTTGGTTGGTTGCTCCTAAGTTTGCTGGACAAAGTGATGAAAGAAAATAACGAACTCAGGGATTCTAACTCTCGGCTTCAGAAGCAGATACTGAGCCTCAAATCTGCTTAGATTGCCCTGAGTGTGAGTCTTATCTCCTGTAGAGAAAGCTGAAATTGTGGAAAAACAGACATAGGCTCTTATCACGCTAGTGGCTGGCCTGCAATGAAAGGTGCATGCCCAGCCTCACCAGGTGCCTACCGTTAAAATGAGGGCATTGATTGGAAAAGAATGGGGTCCTGCAACTTAGAACGGGGATGTGTTGGAGGACTCTGATGATGCTGGGGACACTGAGCTTGTAAACTCTGATGAACCATTTTTTTAAGAAGAAATACCTTTCCCATTCCCAGTACTGGCAACATTCCATCCCAGACCCATGCTGCCATCAGCCTTTCCACCTTAGTCTGAGGAGATAAACCCTGCACTGCCTGAGGCAAGAGTGATGGCCTCCCCTGAGGCAGTTGCCAGGCAGGACGATGTTGATTCTTCTCAGGATCCACCCCAACACCCCTGTTTGCCTCTAGGCCTATAACTAGACTAAAGTCCTGGAAGGCCCATAGAGGTGAAGTTCAGAGTGTGACCCATAAGGAAGTGCACTACACTTGAAAAGAACTGCTTGAGTTTTCTAATTTATATAAGCGGAAATCCGAAGAACAGACGTGGGAATGGATATTAAGGTGTGGGATAATTATGGAACAAACAGATAGTTGGAACAGACTGCATTTTTTCCCTTTGGCCCACTAAGTAGGGATTCTACATTTAATGTTGCAGCTCAGGGAGTTAAAAAAGGTTCTAATAGTTTATTTGCTTAGTTAGCTGAAATATGGATTAAAAGACGGCCCTGTGTGTGAGCTGGAAATGCCTGATCTCCCTGGATTTAATGTAGAATAAGGGATCCAAAGGCTTAGAGAGATTGCGATGGTGGAGTGGATTAGTCACTTCAGACCTACTCATCTCAGCTGGGAGGGTCCAGAAGATATACCTTTGACCAATGCTTTGCAAAATAGATTTGTGAGGGCAGCACCTCCATCTGTGAACAGCCCTGTAATTGCTCTTCTCTGTATGTCGGATCTAACAGTGGGAACCGTGGTCACTCAACAACAAAATTTAAGTACAATGGGAATAATTGGATGCCAAGATGGCAGGGGCCAAGTGGCAGCACTCAAATGTCAAAGGCAAGGTGGGTGTAGCTACCATAATGGACAGCAGAGGCAAAGCAGCAATCAGAATAGTCTGACTTGTGCAGAACTCTGGCCATTAGCTGATTAATCATGGTGTTCCTAGAACTAAAATTGATAGGAAGCCTACTGCATTCCTACTAAATTTATATAAGCAGAAAATTTTCAGATTGAATGGGCAAAGATTAATTTGAATATAAAAACAGAGAATCATGGCCCCTCAATCAATTTCTTGACTTGAGCCAGTTTACAGACCCACAAAGAGGAGGAGGCCGGGTCCCCTTGAGAAAAGACCTCACTACACTGCTAACACTTTATGCTGTTAATCTTTCTCCCATCCTTCCCCTTGGAGAACTCCAGCCTTGTACCAGCGTACCTGTGCATTGGTGAAAGAGAAATGATCTCAGGAGATATGTATGAGTTCAAGCTGACAAAGGATGGACTTGTGATAGTTAATACTGATTGTCAACTTGATTGGATTGAAGGATGCAAAGTATTGATCCTGGGTGTGTCTGTGAGGGTGTTTCCAGAGGAGACTGCCATTTGAATCAGTATGGGAAAGGCAGACCCATTCTTAGACTGAGTGGGCACCATCTAATCAACTGCCAGCACAGCCAGGTTATAAAGCAGGTAGAAAACCATGAAAAGGCTAGACTGGTTTCGCCTCACAGCCTACATCTTTCTCCCATACCAGATGCTTCTGCTTTCAAACGTATCATATAATACGACATATCATATTATATGATATATATGATATACATATATCATATTATTTCTCCTCCATTAGAGAACCCTAATACATACCCAAAAGAAAATAGATCATTCTACCAAAAAGACACATGGATCCTTAAGTTTACTATTGCATTAGTTCACAATAGCAAAGATACAGAATCAACTCAAGTGCCCATCAATGGTACATTAAATAAGGAAAATGTGGTACATATAGATTCTAGAATACTATGCAGATATAAAAAAGAATGAAATCATGTCCTTTGTGCAACATGGTTGGAGCTGGAGGCCATAACCCTAAGCAAATTAACTCAGGAATAGAAAAGTAAATACCACATGTTCTCATTTATAAGTCAGAGCCAAATATTGAGCACACATGGACATAAATATGACAATATAGATAATGTGGGCTACTAGGGGATGGACTGCGGAGAGACGGGTTTAAAAACTACATATAGGGTACTATGCTCACTTCCTGGATGATAGGATTTGTGTCCCAAACTTCAGTATCATCCAGTATTCTCATGTAATGTATCTGTACATTTTCCCTGTTTCTAAAATGAAAGTTGAAAAAAATTAGAGGAAAGCTGATAAAAACTATATATCCTACATAAATAAATTGTTGAAAAACATGCAAAGTCATATTAAATAATAGATATTTATCTGAAAATACAGTCATTCTGTTGCCAGATTGCCTATTATTGTAGTTTTGATTAGTATTTCTCTGATAAATAGTGATGCTGAGAAATTTTTCATATGTTCATTGGCCACTTACATGTCTTCTTTGAGAAGTGGTTGTTCGTGTCTTTGCCCACTTTGTAATGGGGTGATTTGTTTTGTGCCTGTTGAATTGTTTCTTATAGATTCTAAATATTAGACCTTTGTCAGATGCCTAGTTTGTGAATATGTTTTCTCATTCTGTAGTTTATCTGTTTACTGTGCTTATAGTTTCTTTTGCTGTGCAGAAATTATTTAGTTTAATTAGGTCCCACATGTCAATTTTTGTTTTTGTTGCAATTACTTTTGAAGATTTAGTCACAAATTCTTTCCCAAGGCCAATATCCAGAATGGTATTTCCTAGGATTTCTTCTAGGCTTCTTATAATTTGAAGTCTTAAATTTAAATCTTTAATCTATCTTGAGTTGATTTTTGTATATGGTGGAAGATAGGGGTCCAGTTTCAATTTGCTGCACATGACTAGCCAGTTATCCCAGCATCATTTATTGAATTGGGAGTCCTTCCCCTGTTGGTTATTTTTGTTGACTTCATTAAAAATCAGATGCTGTAGGTGTGTGACTATTTCTATGTTCTGTAATCTGTTCCATTGGTCTATGTGTATGTTTCTGCACCAGTACCATGCTGTTTTGGTTATTATAACCTTATAGCATAGTTTGAAGTTGAGGAACAAGATGCCTCCATCTTTGTTCTTTATTCTTAGGATTGCTTTGGCTATTTGGGATCTTTTTTGGCTTCAGGTGAATTATAGAACTGTTTTTACTAATTCTTTGAAGAATGACATTGGTAGTTTGATAGAAGTAGCATTAAAGCTGTAGACTGCTTTGGGCAGTATGGCAATTTTAATGACATTGATTATTTTAATCCATGAGCACAGAATGTCTTTCCATGTTTGTCCCATGTATTACTTCTTTCAGCAGTCTTTTGTAGTTAACTTTGTAAAGATATTTCACCTCCTTGGTTACGTGTGTTCTTAGATATTTTATTTTTTGTGTAGCTATTGTAAATTTGATTGCATTCTTGATTTGGCTGTCAGCTTGAATGTTTTTGGTGTATAGAAATGCTACTGATTATTGTATATTGATATTGTATCCTGAAACTTTACGGAACCTTATGGCAGTTATTAGGGTTTTCTGAGGTATAGAATCATATCATCAGTGAAGAGAGATAGTTTGGCTTCTTCTTTTCCCAGGGATGACTTTTCTTTCTTTCTTTTACCTTACTGCTCTGGCTAGGACTTCCAGTACTATGTTAAATAGGAGTGGTAAGAGTGGGCATCCTTGTCTTCTAGTTTTAAGGGGAACTGTTCCAGCTTTTGCCCATTCAGTATGATAGTGGCTGTGAGTTTGTCACAGATGGCTTTTAGTATTTTGAGGTATAAAACAAAATTTATTTTGCCCAAATAATGTTTTGTTTGCTTATTAAATAGATTTGTTATTAAAATAACTCTGCAAAAACATAAGGAATAACTGCTATAATTTGATTTCACTGTCATAAATTTTGTACATGTATAAAATATTTAAAAAGTAAATTAAAAAAATACAAGTGGCAAAACAAATGTTAGTGTACCTTGAATAAAATTCCGAGTATCATTTTCATTCTGAGTTATCAGAGAACTTTTTTTTAACAAGCAATCACAAAAATATTAAAATATTGCAAACATATCCCAATCTGCAAAAATACAAAAAAAAATTGATAAACATTATCATCCCTATCAAATATAGTCTGTATAATGTTCATTAGAAACAATTTTAAGATCACATATAACATATGTATTTGGTGTATTTACATTATTTGAATATCTAATTACCATAGTGTATATTTATGTAGATACCACTAATAATCATGAAATAAAAATAACTGCCTTCATCTGTGAAAAAATTAATATTAATCAAATTATTTTACCAATAATATTGAACAAATATTATATAACATGAAGATACTAAGAAAATTGAGGATATCTATTTACCAAAGGAAAAGATATATTCAATAATAGACTACTGCTCAAAATGTGAGTCAGCAAAATATTGCTTAATTATTTTCACGTTCTCTCAAAAGATTTCTGAGAGGTCTATTCTCTCTCTTCTTCACCATTCTTTTTAGTTATTTCTATGCAGAGTAATTTCAACACATCATCTCTCTGCTTCCAAAGGTTTAATATTTGCCAGTTGCATTAGGAAGTTCATATCCCTTCACAGTTATTTCCCTGTCTACTTCTTGAGCTTCATTCTAACCCTTACGGAAGACTTTCTTCTATTCACACAAGAGATTCACTGAACAAACCATGACCTTTCACTCTTCCCTGGTATGATGCTTATTTTATTTCCTCTGGGCTTTTTTGGTGTGTGTTTGTGTGAATAAATCCCATAATCCTTGCCCCACCTCTGTCAAGTTCTTTAATAAACCTCTTTTGTTCCATCAAATTATAGGCCAAATATAAAGTATTTATTTATAAGACATATTATGTCTATGAGGCACTCATCATATATTTTAAACAATAATGTTTAAAAGTACAATTACCAATATACTTGAATTTGTAGCCTGGCTTTGTCACTTGGGAGCTATAACAATGTGTGAAAGTTACCTTGCTCAGGTTACTTAAGCTCCCTGAAATGTAGAATGTTGAGTGAATAGTACTAAACTTATAGGATTATTGGAAGAGATCATATGATGTATTTCAATTGCAGACTTCAGTTCCTTGAGCAGTATAAATATGTAAAAAATGCTAGATTACATAATAAACTGCACTATACCTCACTCCAACATAAAATAAATCCAATATTTTTTCAGATAACACTCACTTTTTAAATTGATGCATAATAATTGTACATATTTAAGAGGTACAATATGATGGTTTGGTATCTGTACACACTAGGTAATGATCAAATCATGATAATCAGCATATCCATCGCTTTAAACTATTATTTCTTTGCAGTGAGAACATGTCAAATCCTCTCAGCTGGCTATCTGAAATGTAAAATGCATTGTTGTTAGCAATAGTCATGCTATTGTGAAATAGAGTAACAGAACTTACTCTTCCTATATAATACAACATCGTACCTATTGACTAACATCTCCCATGTTCCTCTCCCCACTATTCTTCTCTGGTAATCACTTCAGTATTTTATTTGACACTTGTATGAGATCTCAGATTACATATATAAGTGAGATTATGCAGTATTTGTCTTTATGTGTCTGGTTTATTTCACTTAACATAATATCCTCCAGACTTACCCATTTTGTCACAAGTGATAAGATTTCATCCTTTGTATGACTGAATAGCATTCCATTGTCTTCCCCATGTATATAGCATTTTCTTTATCCATTCATCCCTTGATGGGCACTTAGGTTGATTCCATATCCTGGCTATTGCAGATGTCTTTTTAATATAGTCATTTCATTTCCTTTGGCTATATATCCAGTGGTGAGAAATTGCTGGATCATGTAGTCTTTTTTGTTTTCTTTTTAAACCACGATTTGATTATTTCATAATGTGTACAGGTATTTATTTTTAGTTTTTCTGGGAACCTCCATTCTGTGTTTATAATGGATATACTAATTTACATTCCCACCAATAGTATATAAGAGTTCACCCTTCTGCATATCCTGAGCAGCATGTGTTATGTTTTGTCTTTTTGATGAAAGCCATCCTATCAAGGGTGAGGTGATAACTCATTGTGGTTTCAATTTGCATTTCTCTGATGATTAGTGATGTTGAGCATTTTTTTCCTATACTACTGGATATTTGTATGTCTTCTTAGAAGAAAAGTCTATTTAAGTTACTTGCCCATTTCTTAATTGGGTTATTTATATTTTTGCTATTGAGTTGTTTATTTTAAATTCTGGATATTAACCCCTTGTCAGATGTATAGCTTGCAAATACTTTTTCCTATTCTGTCTTTTCACTTAATTGACTGTTTCTTTTGCTATACAGAAGTTTTTTGGTTTGCTGTATTCCCATTTGTTTATTTTTGCTTTTGTTGCTCATGCTTTTGAAGTCTTGTCCAAAAAATCCTTGCTCCGATTTATATCATGTAGCATATCCCCTGTGTTTTCTTCTAATAGTTTCACAATTTCAGATCTTACATTTAAGCCTATAATACATTTTGAGTTGACTTTTTATGTGGTGGGTGATAAGGGTCCAGTTTTATTTTGTTTTTTGCATGTAGATATCAAGTTTTTCCATAACTCTTTACTCAAGTATTCATTTTGTATTCTTGGCATCTTTGTCAAATAGAGTTGGCTGTTAGCTTAGAAAATATGGCCTTTATATATGCAAATTCATTTCTGGGCTCTCTGTTTTGTTCCATTGGTCTATCTGTCTGTTTGTATGTCAATACTATACTGTTTTGCTACTACAGGCTTATAGTGTAGATTAAAATTAGACAGTGTAATGACTTAAACTTTGTTATTTTTGCTTAAGATTGCTTTGGCTATTCATAGTCTTTTGTGGTTCCATACAAATTTTAAAATTGCTTTTTCTTTTTCTGTGAAGAATGACATTGGAAAATTGATAGAGATTGCATTGAATCTGTAGATTGTTTTGGGTAGTAGAGATGCATTGCATCTATGCTCACTGAGAATATTGGCCTGGAATTTTCCTTTTTGGCCTATAATTTTTTTTTTTTTGGCCTATAATTTCCTTTTGTTGTTGTTGTGCCCTTGTCTGGCTTTGGCATGAGGGTAATACTGGCATCACACAATGAGTTTTGAAGGATTCTCCTATTTTCAATTTATTGGAATATTTTTTGAAGAAATGATACTCATTTTTTCTTAAATGTTCTGTAGAATTCAGCAGTTAAACTAACAGTCCTGGACTATTTTTATGGGATGCTTTCTATTATTTCTTCAATTTGGTTACTCATTATTGGTCAGTCCAGATTTTCTGTTTTTTTTTTTTTTTTTTTCTTGATTTAATCCTGGTAGGTTGTATGTGTCTAGGAATTTGTACTTATTTTGATTAGTCTTTCACTAGTTGGTCTTTGACTCACACTTCACAGAACTGTGTTACTCTGTATACATGAGTAATGTTTCAAACTGGAATTTTATTTTTAACATAGAGATGACTAATATAGGAATAAATTTTTCAGAAGAAAGAGCTATAAAAAGTGTTTAGACACTTGGAATTTATATCTTTTGAAAAATATAAATGTGTTAAATGTTATACTAACAAACACGCTATTAAAACATGTTTAGGCTAGGCATTGTAGCGCATGCCTGCAATCCTAGCTCTTTGAGAGGCTGAGGTGGATCATTTGAGCCCAGGAGTTTGAGACCAACCTGGGCAACATCACAAAACCCCATCTCTACAAAAATACACAAAATTAGCCAGGTGTGATAGTGTGCACCTGTAGTTTAAACTACTTGGGAGGCTGAGGTCCGAGCTACTGGGAGGTCAAGGCTGCAGTGAGCTGAGATTGCACCACTGAACTCCAGCCTGGGTGACAGAGGAAGACCCTGTCTCATAAAATAGTTTAATATTCCTTCTAATAATTCGTTTAATCTTTTTATTTGCTATTATATAGCATTTTGTAGCCAGGTTTAGGAGGTAAGGTCTTAGGAGTGCAATCAAGAGATTTGTACGTAGAGTTAACTCTAGTTAAACATTATGTATGTCACTACCTGAAAACTTTAATAGCAACTACATTTGAGGCCTCTGGTTATATTCATTGCTATTAATATTTTCTTTAGTGTGTGTAGTTTAAAACTATATGCTTTATTATAGCAAGGGTAACATGCCAACTAGTCCCATTGTTTGAAATTGAGAATAACATTGTTTTATTGATATGAACTGTTCTTTTCAGTTTTTTAAATGTATAAAAGTTGGATATTTAAAGTATTACAGAAGGATTACCTCTAAGAAACAAAAAATGCTAAACAGAAGCAGCAGCATGACTGTGTATAATGGATATTAATGGGACCTTCTAAGCAAGAGTCCCAAGTAACTTCACTGGTCTAGCAAAAAAAAAAAAAAAAAAAAAAAAAAAAAAAAAAAAAAAAAAATGCCCTATTCTCAGGTAACACTTTTTAAGAGTGTTTTATAGACTTCAATAAAATTGGTTCTTATTATATGTAATTTAAGTATAAATTTGCATCTCTCTCTTCTTTTACATTGTGGAAAATGTATATGAGTAGAGTATATAAATTTTTGCTTTAACTCTCACTTGCAATTTTATGTCTTAAAGTTTTATAGAAAAATGTATATCGCATCATGATATTCGATAATCAAATATTTGGTATCATACCTCACCCCAGTCTGCTCATATTCATTTATAACTTACTTTCAAAATAGAAGACTGTGAAAAATCCACTAGCTTGCAACCCTCCATATTATCCATGCATCATTTATATAAAAGCTTTACTAATTCTAGTTTATTCCTAGTTATACTGTTTGCACACTGTTAAAATGGCACTGAGATCTTAGGAGTAATACAATTGGATCCAGAGACAAACATAACAAAAATGTATTATTTGTTACTTTAAACTTTTTCAGTTTGCTGAAGTTATTCATTATTAACTCAAGTAATTGATGTAAAAATACTTTGTATTAATCTTAAATTTTACATGTGAAATGATAGTCTTGAAAATATAAATAAATGCCAACTTTTATGACTAAATATTTTATTTTCTATACATCTTTCTAATGGCAAAACTAAATTTAAAACACAAAACTCCTTTTTCTCCAAGACTGCTGACTAGCCACAGGCAAGTGGCACATCTCACACTGAGGGACAGAGACTTTGTGCAGACTGGCACACTTCTAGCAGATCTTCAGAGGCAAGGCACTGAGAGCACACAGAGGAAAGACACAGAGGTTGGGCTAAAGAGGGAGACAGTTGGCAACCCGACATGGGGCTACCATACACTGGGATTTGTTCCTGGCACCCAACTACTACTGCGGAGGTGGTCAATTGAACAGGCAAAGAGCAACCTGTTGTCACAGGTTTTGGATTCCTGGCAGGAAGAGACCTCTCGACTACCACAGACACTTGAGTTGGTAAGGAAACCTGCTTAGAGAAGAGGTAGAGGCAGAAATCCAGCCTGGGCAGAACCGAGAAGGATTGGCACAGGAGTGTCTATAGTGGAGCGTGGCCAGGGATGTCCATCCCCTAGGCTCAACTTGCTCCCAGAAAAGGCTTTAGTTCTAGGGAACTGTTGAACATGAACTTTGCATGGCAGTCTTGCCCATGACATGGGTCCAGTCCAACCTGAGCACTTCTTGGTCTGTTGGCCCCTCCTGAGCCCCAGCCTGGTTGTGCCTGTCAGCAGTGCAGCTGCCAGGTACCTCCTGGGAGTCTGCACCATAGCTCCTGCACTGCTGGACCATGTCTGACCAGCAGAGTGCTCCAGCAGAGCACCACGCAGACATGCATCAGCTTGTTTGTGCCCTCCCCCTACCCAGAGTCTCCCCCATGCCACTTTGTCTGCAGGCACTCACCCACAGTCACCCCCCCACACTGCTCTGTCAGTGCATTTGCATGGGCAGACCTATCCTTCCCTTCCCAGCCACTGTTGCCAGCAAGAGTGCACTCTACCCCCAGCCTCACACCCACTGTTTCCCTCTGAATATTAGCAGGCACAAATTCCACCAGCCCCACTGGCCACAGTGTCCCATTCCCACTACTGCCGAACCCCCATGCTAACATCACCTTGGGTGTGAACCCAGGCACAGTTGTGAGCATGGTCCCCCTCCCTCAAGCCATACTGCCACCACCACTGCTCTGAATGCGTGCCTACAGGCTAGCATCCCACCACAGCCAACAAATGTGAAGCCTGCCACACTGCTGCTACTTCTGCTGCTGCTGGCACAGGCAAACCAAGATGGATCCCTTTGTCACTGCCCTAGGAAGTGCTTTGGCTGGCACCACTCATTGGAATGCTGTGATCAGTTGCCCGGGAGAAACGTGGCTTCTCCAGCATAGCAGGTTCCTAATCTGTAGGAGCCAGAGATCAAAGCCAAGGCCTGATACTACTCCACCAGAATTAGACCACACAGTCCAGGAGTCCTAAGCTGAATGCTGACCCCCTAAAATCATTCAGTAATGAAGCCAGTTGCTTGAACCCTTCTTATACCTCAGTCAAACCCCTAACGTAATCAAATAGGATTAAAAAAAAATCCAAAGGACAGCAAGTTCAAAGACTGAAGGAACAACAGCTCACAAAGACAAAAAATGACAAGCACAAGAACTATGACAACTCAAAAAGCCAAAGTGTCTTCTTTCCTCCAAATTACTGTGCTAGTTATCCAGCAAGGAGAGATGAGATGAACTGGACTGAGATGGCTGAAATGACAGAAATATAATTCAGAATATGAATAGGAAACATCATCATGATTCAAGAGAATGTTGAAACCCAATCCAAAGAAAGCTAAGAATTACAATAAAAAGATATAGAAGCTGTCAGACAATATAGGCAATATAGAAAAGAATGTAACTGACCTGATAGAACTGAAAAACACTCTACAAGAATTTCATAATGCAATCACAAGTATTAACAGCAGAATATAACAAGTTGAGGAAATAATTTCAGAGCTTGAAGACTGGTTTTCCGAAACAAGACAGTCAAAAAAAAAAAAAGGACAAATGAAACCTCCAAGAAATATAGGATTATATAAAAATACAAAATCTATGGCTCATTGGTGTCCCTGAAAGAGATGGAGAGAATGAAAGCAAGTCGCAAAACATATTTCAAGATATCATCCATGAGAAATTTCCCAACCTAGCTGGAGAGGCCAACGTTCAAATTCAGGAAATGTTGAGAACCCCCACAAAATAATCCACAAGTTCATACCCAAGACACAAAATCATCAGATTCTCCAAGGACAAAATGAAAGAAAAATGTTAAAGCAACTAGAGAAAGGACTGATCATCTACAAAGGGAAGTCCATTAGACTAACAGTGGACTTCTTAGCAGAAACCATACAAACCAGAAGAAATTAACATTCAACATTTTTAAAAACAAGCAATTCCACTTAAAAGTTCTATATCTGGCCAAAGTAAGCTTCATAAGCAAAGGAGAAATAAAATTCTTTTCAGTCAAGCAAATGCTGATGGAATCTGTTACCACCAGACCTACTTAACAAGAGCTCCTGAAAGAAGCACTAAAAATGGAAAGGAAAGACCATTACCAGCCACCACAAAAACACAATTAAATACTCAGACCAGTGAGACTATAAAGCAACCACACAAATAAGTCACTACAATAAACAGCTAACAACATAATGACAGGATAAAATCCACACATATCGACACTCAACTTGAATGTAAATAGGCTAAATGCCCCCAATTAAAAGGCACAGAGTGACAAGCTAGATGAAGAAGCAAGGCCCAATGATATGCTGTCTTCAAGAGACCCATCTCCCATGCAATGACACTCATAGGCTCAAAACAAAGTGATGAAGAAAACACTACCAAGCAAATGGAAAACTGAAAAAAAAACACAGGTTGCAATCCTAATTTCACACAAAAGACATTAAATCAAAAAAGATCAAAAAAGACACAGAAGGACATTACATACTGGTAAAGGGTTTGATTCAGCAAGAAAACCTAAATATCCTAAATATATATGCACCCAACACAGGAGCACTCAGATTTATGAAGCAGGTTCCTAGAGACCTTAAAGAGACTTAGACTCCCACACGATAATAATGGGAAACTTTAACACCCCATTAACATTACTAGTCAGATCCTCAAGGAAGAAAATTAACAAAGATATCCAGGACCTGAATTCAATACTGGACCAAATGGATCTGATAGACATCTACAGAACTGTTCACCCAAAACAGCAGCATATACATCCTTCTTATCTGCATATGGCATACATTCTAAAATTGACCACACAGTGGGACATGAGATAATGAAATTAAGGCATAAATCAAGAAGACTGAAATTATTGAAAACAAAGATAAAACCTACCAGAATCTTTGGGTCATAGCTAAGGCAGTATTAAGAGGGAAGTTTTTAGCACTACACACCCACATGAAAAAGTTAAAAAGATCTGTTTAACAACCTAACATCACAACTAAAAGAACTAAGGAAGCAAGATCAAACCAACCCCAGAGCTAGCAGAAGGTAAGAAATAACCAAAATCAGAACTGAACTGAAGGAGATACACAAAAAAACATTCAGAAGATCAACAAATCCAGGAGCTGATTTTTTGGGAAAAAAAGAATACAGGATAGATAGACTGCTAGCTAGACTAATAAAGAAGAAAAAAAAAAAAGACCCAAATAAACACAATCAGAAACAACAAAGAAGACAATACAACTGACCCCACAGAAATACCAATAATGATCAGAGACAATTATGAACACCTCTATGCATACAAACTAGAAAATCTAGAAAAGATGAACAAATTCCTGGATACATACACCTTCCCAAGATGGAACCAGGAAGAAATGTGAATCCCCAAACAAA
>NW_012101821.1:3984816-4028199 GCF_000951045.1 Mandrillus leucophaeus | reverse complement strand
TTACATGCTCATTGAACAGAAGAATCAATATCATTAAAATAGCCATACTGCACACAGCAATTTACAGATTCGATGCTATCCCTACCAAACTACCAACAACATTCTTCACAAAGCTAGAAAAAAACTATTTTGAAATTCATATAGAACCAAATAGCAGCCCAAAGCATCAAAGCAATTCTAAGCAAAAATAACAAAACTGGAGGCATCATGCTTCCCAACTTCAAACTA
The DNA here is from genome assembly GCF_000951045.1 of Mandrillus leucophaeus. NCBI lineage: Eukaryota > Metazoa > Chordata > Mammalia > Primates > Cercopithecidae > Mandrillus > Mandrillus leucophaeus. Next base: position 4,027,971 of record NW_012101821.1, on the reverse strand, counting down.
TATTACAGGGCTACAGTAAACATAATAGCATGCTACTGGTACAAAAACAGACACATAGTCCAATAGAACAGAATAGAGTGTCCACAAATAAAGGTACATGCCTACAACCATCTTATTTTTTTATTAAGTTGACAAAAACAAGCAATTGGGAAATACTCTCTATTCAATAAATGATGCTGGGATGACTGGCTAGCCCTATGAAGAAGATTGAAACTGAACCCCTTCCTTATACCATATGTTAAAATCAACTTAAGATGGAGACTGAAATGTAAAACCCACAACTATAAAAACCTTGGAAGACAACCTAGGTAATAGCATTCTTGACATAGACATGGGCAAAGATTTCATGATGAATACACCAAAATCAACTGCAACAAAAGCAAAAGTAGACAAATGGGATCTAATTAACCTAAAGAACTTCTGCAAATAAAAGGAAGCTATCAACAAAGTAAGCAGACAACCTTCCTAATGGGGGAAAAGTTTTGCAAATTTTGTGTCTGCCAAAGCTCTAATATCCAGCATCTGCAAGGAACTTAAGCAAATGTACAAGAAATACCAAAGAACTTCATTAAAAAGTGGGCAAAAGACATGAACAGACACTTTCAGAAGTGCGTACATGTGGCCAAAAAGCAAATGAAAAAAGCTCAATATCACTGATCATTAGAGAAATGCAAATCAAAACCACAGTGAAATATCACCTCACACCAGTCAGAATGGTTACTATTAAAAAGTCAGAAAAATAACAGATGCTGTCCAGGTGGCAGAGAAAAAGAACACTTATACACTGTTGGTGGGAGTGTAAATTAGTTCAATGATTGTGGAAAGCAGTTTGACAATTCCTCAAATAGTTTGAAACACAACTACCACTCAACCCAACAATCCCCTTATTGGGCATATGACCAAAGGATTATAAACCATTCTATCAGAAAGACACATGCACGTGCATGTTCATTGTAGCATTATTCACAACAGAAAAGTTATGGAATCAACTTAAATGCCCATCAATGTAGACTGGATAAAGAAAATGTGGTACGCATACATCACGGAATACAATGCAGCCATAAAAAACAATGGGATCATGACCTTTGCAGGAACATGAGTGCAGCTGGAGGGCATTATCCTTAGCAAACTAATGCGGGAAAAGAAAACCAAATATTAAATATTCTCACATGTAAGTGGGAGACAAATGATGTATGGCCACAGAGAGGGGAATGACAAACAGTGGGGCCTATCAGAGGGTGAAATGAGGGAGAGGCTCAGAAAAAATTACTATTGGATACTAAGCTTAGTACCTGGGTGACAAAATAATCTATACATCGAACTCCTGTGACACAAGTTTACCTATGTAAACAAAGACACATGTACTTCTGCATCAAAAACAACAAACGAAACAAAGGGCTTGGTGCTTACTCAAAATTTCTAAGCTCATTCAGGTTGTGGACACAATTAATTTCCTGTGGTTGTAAGAAAAAGGTCCCCAGTTCTGTGCTGACTATAAGCTGGAGGCTGCCTTCAACTCCTAGGTGCAATTGGCCTCCGGGTCCTTGTGTAAACTTCTTCAATGTAGTTCCTTAATGCATTGAACCTGCAAGAAAACTCTAGCTCTAATCTGCTGGAGTCTTTTTTAACTTAACACACTCCAGGCACAACATCTCATTACCTTTGCTATATAGCATGATCTAATAAAAACTCATCAGGAAAGTATCATTCTATCACTTTTTCCATATTCTCTTGGTGAGAACAAGCCATAGATCCTGTCGAGACATAAGGAGACAGCAATACTCAGCAGTGTGAACATCAGGAGGCCAGAAATTATTGAGGGGTAACCTTAGTGTCTGCCACACACTCCGTTGACAAACTGCTAGAAAGTAAGGATAAGGAGAAAATCTTTGCAAAACTTTGCAAGCTGACCGATGGTTGAAGATGGCCATTATCGAAAATTAAATTATAAAAATTACAATTAAGTAATTTACATTAAAATAAAACTAATACTTAAAAAGAATTACTTTACAATTACTCTACTATATTGTACTATTTTCTATGTTCTTGAGGATATTTACTTTTGTGTGTGTGTGGAACTACTCTATAATGGTATGCTCCTTCACCTTTCCTCCTAATTCTGCATTCAATGACTTTATGTTATTATGTTGAAATCAACCATAGTAAAAATGTTTACACTCCAGAAATGAGCAGATGTTACAACTGAGAATCAGAGTTATTTTTGTTGTTGTTGTTGTTGTTGAAAAACAATTGGTATGCATTTACCAGCATGTCCCTAATTACAGGTAGAGTGAATTTAAGACTTGTGAGATTATGCTTACATAGCATCTTTGCATTTTAAAATGAAATTTATAAACACATACATAATTGGAAGTAGAATTGTTTGCATTGTACTTTTTGATGAAGTTGTTTTTTTTTTTTTTTTTTTTCTTTTTTTTTGAGACGAAGTCTCACTCTGTTGCCCCGGCTGGAGTGCAGGGGCGTGACCTCAGCTCACTGCAACCTCCACCTCCCAGGTTCAAGCGATTCTCCTGCCCTAGGCTCCCGAGTAGTTGGGATTACAGGCAGATGCCACCATGACTGCCTAATTTTTGTATTTTTAGTAGAGATGGGGTTTCACCATGTTGGTCAGGCTGGTCTCGATCTCCTGATCTCATGATCTGCCTGCCTCAGCCTCCCAAAGTGCTGGGATTAGAGGCAAAGTTGTTCTTTTACAAGAGAAGATTTTCCTACATTCGTTTCAGCCAAACTTATTGTCTAATCGATCGTTGCCTGATGTCTCCTAGATCTTCGTACCTTTTCTTCTCACAATGTTGTGCTGAAGTCACAGGAGAACTACATTAATGAATGCCTATTGCATTCATTAAAATGTGTTCACTTTTTTGAGTTGAGGCAACAAATATATTTGAGATCTCTCTTAGAAAACGCAAAAACAGGATTACAAACACATCTCCTTTTAGGTACATACTCATCTTTAAGTACAAAATAAATAAAACAAATCACTTGAATTGAAAAGTATTTCATTTATTTGGATTCCAGGTGAAATACATTACTCTTTATTAACAGTAAGATGAATTGACAACCTGGTTAACTGAGGTCTGATCAGCTTGCCAGTGAGTTTTGAATCAAAGGTATCATTTAATATTTACTGTGATTTTATTCTGTACTGTGTCACCAGCAGCACATCGTGGTTCTATCTTTTATATTAAATATAGATATAGTCTCTTCTTGTCATTTTTAAATCTACCTAACATTATCAAAAGTATCTTTCTCAGGGTTATAATTTTAGGAACAGTTTATTGATAATCAGGAAACATTAAAAACAAATCTATGTACGTTATAGAGATTCAAATTATACTTATCTTTGTTAGTCACTACAAAAACAATGGGATTTAAGATAAACACACTGCTTGATTTATTAGTGTTATACTTTTCTATTTGAAGCCAAATGTTTGTGTTCCACAGTATTAATTTAAAAAACCTCTGTGTAGTTTCTAATTTTTAAAACACCCCTGTAGTATTTCATAATTAAAAGCTAAAATGCATCTCTGGAAAGGGAGTTAGGAATGTCAGTTTTAGCCAATTTATTTGGTTCTATCCAATGAAAAGTTGGCATATAACATGTTATAAAATGTATAAAACTTCTAGGTTCTTAATCATTCATTCTATCTCATAAATCCCATTTGTCAGCTTGGTTTCAATACTCTGAGTTACTTTGAAAGCCACATACTGAAGAGGTCAACACTTCCATCAAACTCAGTTGCTGAATGGCTTTACAAAACAACATACCCCTGTGGTGCTGGTTCGACTTATTTGAAAATTAAATGTTTACTATGTTAAGTGTAGCCGCAAAAAAAGATCATAGAGTAAATTTCACAAAGGACTTCTTTGTTTTATTAGGAAATTTTCATCCTGAAGAATGAAGTCCCTTTCTCATCAAGAACAGCCACCTTAAAATCAATTTCCCACAAAACCAGTAGTTTATCTTTATCTCAAAGGAAAGGTATTACTCAATCTCAGCTCATACTCAGTGTCTTAAATTCAGAATACACTATAAGTCAATGAGGTGAGGACACAGAAACTCTTCATTTGGAATTCTCCCAGACCATGCCTCATGTATCTCTTCATTTCATATGTCTCCCAATTTGTATCCTTTATAATAAAATTGTAATTGTAAGTATAGCAGATTCCTAATTTGGTGTCTTTCTAGAAACTATCCAGCTTCAGGGAGTCATGAGAACTCTTTGGATTTGTAGCCAGTTGATCAGAAGTTCAGGTGGCCTAGGGAACCCAAATTTGTGGCTGTCATCTGAAGTGTGGGCAGTCTTTAACTTATGGGTTTGGAACTAACTCCAGATGGGGGCAGTAAGAATTATTTTCAGTATTGCAGCTTCAAAATGTAAGGAAGCCTAAGCCCATAATATTGAAATATAAAAATAAAAATTGGAAATATAAAATAAGTTCTATGTAGATAAATTGTCAGGAGAAAAGTTTCTGACAAAATAATAAGCAAAAAAAGGATTCATTTTAAGATTCATTTGGGGTATCTTGTGTTAAAAAAATGAAAACATTTTTCCTCCTTTCTCAATATCCTGAGATATATATATATTTATTTGTTTATTTATTTTTGAGATGGAGTCTCGCTCTGTCGCCCAGGCTGGAGTGCAGTGGAGGGATCTCGGCTCACTATAAGCTCCGCCTCCCGGGTTCCCGCCATTCTCCTGCCTCAGCCTCCAGAGTAGCTGGGACTACAGGCGCCTGCCACCTCGCCCGGCTAGTTTTTTGTATTTTTTAGTAGAGACGGGGTTTCACCGTGTTAGCCGGGATGGTCTCAATCTCCTGACCTTGTGATCCGCCCGTCTCGGCCTCCCAAAGTGCTGGGATTACAGGCTTGAGCCACCGCGCCCAGCCCTGAGATTATTTTTCGAAGAATTTAGGTGCATCAGGTCTTCATACCATTATTAAAAAAAAAAAAATGTGAGCCATCTGAAGCTTCAGTTAATAGTTAACTTGGATAGGAAATGCCAGACAGTTTTTCTCCCTTTTCAAATCAGTTTGATCCTTTCTCAAACTGAGATTTTAACTTACTTGTTAAAAATCTCAGACTGTTTCCATATTGCCTCAAGGACCAAAGGCAAAGGAGCATTCAGTGTAGACTAAAATTTACCTAGGTCATACCCCTGTTCTCTTCTCAGGGATTCTGTAGAGATTCCCAGTTACTCCCTAACAAAATTTTACCTGTTCATTGTTATCATTTTTGTTTTATATAATTCGGGAAATGTTGCTTTTACTCTTTTAAAATAGAATGACTCAGGGATATTTTAGTAATTATTTCCATGTGTGATATGTATTAGTTCACAAAATATCTCATTTTAATCTTTTTCTATAATTGCAATTATTTTAAAGAAAGCAGTCATTGCATATTTAATGTATAACACAATGTAAAAAAAAGATAAAAGTTGATCAAGTGAAGAAAGAATGAGACAGTTATGTATTTACAAATGCATCATTATTCCAAAGAGCATGGTATACATGTTAAATGTCAAACAAAAGAATGTTTAAAACGCAGGCTACAAGCATTTTTCATTCTTGCCCTTTTATCTTTTACTACCTCAAAATTTATGACAGAATAAAATAAACATTAAGCTTCCTTATATATTTTTTCTAAATGAAACTTTTTTCTTTTTCTTTTTTGCTTGCCCAGCATTAAAGAATGTTTGTATAATCCAATGTAAAGGAAATCGATACTTCCACATTGCTCTTTTTTTTTTTAAGTAGAATAAGCTTTACAAATTAATCCAGGGAGTAAATCATCAAAGAATAAATATTTAACAACTATTCATCAAACTACAAATTCAAAGTATTAGCCTTACAATTTCCATATCAACATATTGATTCCTTAAATGCAATGTCTAGCTTGTTTTAAGGGTACTATAAGTATTGAAAAAGTCTTACAATATCAACTTCCATTTTTTATTGACTAGTTATCACTATTTACTTCTGTAACCAAATTAGCATGTTTGAGACAATATATTAAATTCAAAAATTTAAAACTCTTTTGTGACATACAAGTTGTTTTCATAGCCTAGGGGAATAAGTTATTGGGTTTTTTTTTGTAATCACAATTATTAATGCAGTATATTTCTAATATCCCAATGAAGATTTAAAATATTATTATATACTATAGTGATTCTATTTCAATGTATTCAATTTTAATCCACTCTAGTTATTCCATGCAAAAATATTTGGTGGGCTCACATAATCTGTTTTTAGAACACACTAATAATTCACCATCCTCAGTATGAAAAACATCATCTAAACAACACAGTTTATGACCACTATTGGCTGTGTTGCTCTCTATGGGCAAGATCATTTTCCTTACGTATACTATGCAGATTCAGAACCTGCCTCCCAAAAATGGTTTTCTCTACTCCTCTCTTGTTCTGACAGTAGGAAGGACAATTGTTCACCAAGTGATTAAAAGAGCTTCTTTTGCTAATGCTATTTTTTATTTTCCAATGAGGCTACTTAACACTTGTACTTGACTCTCATTTTGCTTTGCAAAAAATAGCACAATGTTTTAACTCTCCTGTTTTTCTATCACTAGACCACAAAATAAGGCAGAAACACATTTTAGTCACCTCAATCTTGACAGCATTCTGACACTCCTATAAAGTTTATAGGTTGTGCTTTCCCTGTCCTAGGTTACACTTTGATTAGATAGCCCAGGAGAATGAGGGAGGAACTCTGAACTAACTTTATCATACTAATCTGTGTTTGGGGGAAGAATTTCTCCTAGATGAGTGCCCAAACTGTGAACTCTTTATTCACATAAATCTGGGATGTAAGAGAAAACTTTTAAAAACATACTGGTGATGTTATTGCAAGATACAATTTCAAGTATATTGAACATTTACTTCTTTCAGTGGATCCTGAGTATGTGAACTGACTTAATTCTGAAAACTGTGTAAGAAACCATGACTGCAATATCTGATTCCAGGTCAGGCTTCTGTTAACATGACTAAACTAGTTATAGTTATACCAGTTAGCAGAATGCCAAATTAGTATCCATTTATTTTGGTCCAGGAATGCTGTGCACATTTGAGCAACATTAAAGATTCCTTCTGATATAAATTCTTGTTATTAACTGGCTGTACCTCTTTTGGGATCCACTACTTCAGCACTGTAATACAAATATGTGGTCTCTGGTGCCCCAAATGATCTCTACTAAAACCTAGGAGCAAATTTTAATAACACCATCTCCCAACAGCATCCCAACCCACTGAAAATAATCAATATAGTGATATATACGGAAACTAGTGTCCCCCTTGGTTAAATGTTCCTCAGGATGACTGAGTATCTTCTGGGCTCTCTCCTCAAACATAGTTTGGGCAAGAGTGGATATATCCAAAATCTCTTGTTGTTTTCTTTAATAATTTTTCTCTAATTTCTGTCACCTCAATCTTCTTTGAGGCCATGTTCCTGTTAATAAAGCAAGTAAAGACTGGGATAATTGGAACCACACACTGATGTTCCAGCTGGTTCACTGAATCCAGATTGTGGAGGAAAATACTCACTTTTTAAAAACTGACTCTAGTGTAAAATTGTAATATTCTCTCTTTTTTGTTTTCATTATCCTCAGAGTTTATTTATACATTTAGCAATTTCCTGAGGTTTGTGTTTTTAATCCTGTGTTTATACCTCTCACACAGACAGGCTAATATTTAATTCTACTGATAATCTTAGGGGAAATGGGGTTTGGGGCATGGGGAGCATCAGCTTCCCACTGTAGGGAACTTACCTTAGGCAAGAGAATTGTTATTAAAGCAAGATATGAGTTTCGTCATTCAAGAGAAGCATTACTGCTTCTTCTGGCAAAGTGAGCTTAGTGGCATGGAGGTTCAAGGAGCTGTTAGTTACCCAGATCCTCCCACATAATATATTCTGTGAGCTACATTCTTCCAATCATTGAACCAATTTCATTTACGCAATCTGGTGGGACCATCATATCACCCACTATTTCAAATCAGATACCAGAGGATCATGAGAATGAATATTTTCACTCAGCTAGAAAAGCTCTCTAGTCCTCATAAAATTCCATATTCTCTACTTTGTAAATTGAACTAATAATTTAATGATCTGTGCTTGTGATTGAACCATTAGTGTTATTAGAGGAAATTATGCTAACCTTTGTTATTGAACTCATCATGGTATTTATATTGTTCTAAGAAAATAACCATTCAATTCAGTAAAACATTTATTTTAAATAATTCTTCATTCTAGTTGACTAAAGGTTAACTGAAGATTTTCTTTGCTTTCATTTATTTATGTATTCATTTATTTATTTGCTTCTCCTCATCACATTATTTCCCCAGCCTTTCCAATAGATTTGAGAGATATCTTGAGTGGTTCTGCTTTCCTAATCATACACTATTGATCCAGTCTACTCCTATAAATATGGAGGATTCGCCTGGTTTCTCATTTTGATAAGACTTTCCTCCTAAACATCAGTGTATAATTTACTTCTGAGATGCCTTAAAAAACAACAATCTGACATGCTATTCCAAGTAAGAAACCAGTGGTTGTAAAATCATGTGTACAGAATTTTGCCTAGGAGATTAGAATTATGTAGAAATATGTACCCCATCAGGATCCTACCTTATTTGGCTCAAAAGAAACGTATGCCATAGGGCTTAATTATATATACATATATATTTTTTTTATTTTCAGTTGATTTTAGGAAATAGTGTAGAAATACCATTATTTTATCACTTTATTTAGAAATACATTTAACATATAATTTTGAAAATATCAGTAATGGGTAAATTTTAAAAGAGTGAACACATTATAGAATATTTTATGCTAACATATTTTGAATAGAATTGCTTATTATCTAGAGGTCTTGTCTTAAGCAGTAGTATAGGCAAGAAATCAAATATTAATGAAATATTATCAGAAAAAAACCAAAATTCATCCTAAAAGATATATATCTATTACTCAGTTTCACAAAACACTGATCAATATTTTTATGCCTCAAAGGCTTAACATAGTTTATTTAAATCTTGACAGATTAGTTTTATATTATATAAAAGAATTTAGTTATCTTATCCATCAGTGTGCACTCTCATCTTTAATCTAAACACTGGATTGTATTCTGGGTAGAATACAAGATATTCATTTAGAATTTATAGTTGAGTCCTTGTCCATTCATCATTACAGTAAAATTTTCTAGTTGACAGCCATTAAATAGGCAAAATAAAACACCTTGGATTTTGAATCTTATTTGTAATTCCATCAAGCATTCTTAATATGAAACCATATTGTTAGCAATTCAAAATCACTGTGCAGTAATTTCCAAGAAAACCTATTGTGTTCGGAGAGTTTATGTTATAAAATGAGATTTACTTAACATTTTGTGAAAAGAAAATTTGTAAACGTCAGTGCTTACAAATGATTTGAGGAAGTATAATTTTCTTACTTCAAGTTTATTATTTTTTGTTGTTAAAATCTACAGGAGGTAAGTAAAGTACTAGTGAGAGTGACGTAAAATTTAGATTAGCAAACCAATTTGTAAACCAAAATTACAATATCTCAACTGAAATAGACCCGAATTTTGAACCAGTATAACAGGTAACTTGTTAAAACAAAAAGTAATCACACAAACAAATAAATGCAAATAGACTTTTATATCATTCTGGTACAATGTTCAAAGAATAGACTTGGATCATTTCTTTTCTCTTTGATATAGTATGATTTTAAAGACACAATATAACAATCACTTAAGAGTGTTGCTGTGGCCGGGCGCGGTGGCTCACGCTTGTAATCCCAGCACTTTGGGAGGCCGAGGTGGGCGGATCACGAGGTCAGGAGATCGAGACCACAGTGAAACCCCGTCTCTACTAAAAATACAAAAAATTAGCCGGGCATGGTGGCGGGCGCCTGTAGTCCCAGCTACTCAGGAGGCTGAGGCAGGCGAATGGCGCAGACCCGGGAGGCGGAGCTTGCAGTGAGCCGAGATGGCGCCACTGCACTCCAGCCTGGGCTACAGAGGGAGACTCCGTCTCAAAAAAAAAAAAAAAAAAGAAAAAGAGTGTTGTTGTTATTATCAAAGACGTAAAATGCAGAAGAAACTCCAAAGTCAATAAATTCATTTTTCCCAAGGATGGACTATTTTACCTTAATCATTAAAAAACATAAGTTCAGATTTATTGTTCTCGCACATGTTCCACTTTAAACACATGGAAAAATATAGTACTAATATTTAATAAGAATTTTTAGACATTCCTGGGGTGTTTGATTTAGAATACATTCACGAGCTGAGTAAACACTGTTTATTATCAATTGACTCAGCGAGGTCTCACCAGTGCCATTTCCATAGCCTAATTGCTATTAAAAAGATGATACTAGGTCATCAAATCATTTCCAGACAGTATCTCTGTCCACTCATTCATATCTGTACTTCTAAGGCATAGTATGATGGTCATGTAGAGAAGCAAAAATGTTGTCCTCAACTATAAAGGTGGTGGTACCATTGAGGTACTTCTGCACAACTGAATGAGTCTTCCTTTTTTCCTGTTCTATTCTATTAGCATGATGGAAAACCATCACTCTGTACTCACCATAACTGAATGAAATTAAATCTTATCAGATATTTGTTTTAAATCAATGTGTAAATAGACAAAATATAAATTATCATTAGAAAGAAATATGGGAGGTTTCATGTAGACAGTATTACATTATTTTAAATAAAATTTCATACTCCTGGATGTCCCAAAATCATTGCAGAGAGTCTCTCACAACATGCCAGTTAAAATTCAACAGCAATTCATAGTAATGATTTTAAATTTAAAATTGCATTTACCCATAGAAACTAGGTTGAAAATTTTGAGAAGATGCTAGGACATTTCAAAATATATTATTTTTTGAGCGTTTAATGAACATGACACATTATACTCTTAAGATCATTTAGTTACAAATTTTCATAATTTAACAATAAAGCTTATTATTTATCATATCAATTTTTAATGAATGCAGATGAAAGTCAAATACACTTTAAGTGAAATCTTAGAATGGCACAGTACTTTGTATAGCCTTGGTAGATTCTCGACTAGGAACTTCATAAGCTTATTATGTGAGTGACAGTATGGATCTATATCTACCCAATGGCACTGGTAGGTGCTTATCTGTAAATATCTAGAGCATTGTTCGATGATCCACATAAGAAAGACCTCAAAATTTTTTGAAGAGATAAAATAATTAAATAAAATGATTTAGCATTTAACAATTTTTTTTATCAGATTTATATTAGGTGGTTTATCCCCAAATTTATACAGCTGCCTTCAAAATACATCCTTTAATTTTCACGTTGTGTTTTCACGTGTCCTTTCAACATAAGAGACTTAACATGACATTACCTACAAAATTATTCTCTTTCCTATTTTTATATTAAAATACTATTTTATACTTTTTTACTTATAATATTTAATATTTTATACTTATTTTTATACTATACCATTGTTTGATTAGGTACTATATCTTCCTGGCTAGGAGCATTATTTTTTAATGACTCCTCTTTTCTATAATCTCTACATACAAGTAATTACCAAATCCAGCTTGATGATACTTGCAACATGTTCCTTGTATTTTCTATCAGTTTCTATCCTGGCTTAATTATTATCCACTGGAAACTTTAAATCATCTACCTACCTGTGACCCATACCACAAAATGCCCATTTTCTCAAAGTTCTAATATCACTTTCTGGCTTTAAACATTTTTTTCACTCTGCTCTGTAACCTTATTCCATTTTGTAGGGGGAAAGACTGCACCAAGTATGTACTGTAACTTTGCCTGAAGAAAGAGGAAGAAGAGGAGGAAGAGCAGGAGGAGGAACAGGAGCAGGAGAAAACATTCTTTTTTAGGTGGATTGATGAGTAAAAAAATTTTAAGAAGCTCCTCTTTGGGGAGGACTAATTAGAAAACAAAGCCCCTTCCTCATGACTGATGCAGCCCCATGCCAGGGCTCATTGCTTGACATGGCACACCAACAAGGTGACCCTGTGAAGGCTACAGCCTACAGCCTACTTAACTACACACATTTGCACTGGTTAACATGGCCCTTTTCTATCTCCACGAACATTCCTAAAGTTTAGTTCTTTTGTTGAGAACTTTTTAATAACTACCTCTCCAATTTCTTGCGCTATCATTTTATTACACAGATTGTCTCTCTTCCTTCCTTGGAAGTTTCTGATGGTTTGATTATCATCACATATACCTTCTCATTCAATATTTCTCTTATCTATTTCCATTTTCTTGTCTCTTACTGTATTTTTCTTCCCTTATTCTGTTATCAACTTTAGTATATCTTCTATTTTCAATTTTTTTTTTGTTTTTCAAACACACGCATTTCAAGTATTATATACCGAAGTCCACTGATTACTTTCCCAACTTGCTATCACCAATTCTGGGGCAGTCCTGGTGCCTCTAGCTTGGTTGTGCAGCTTTCAAATTCTATTCAGTAGGAGCTTAGAGGGCAGCACGTAATGTTTCTTAAGTTTGAAATAGCTTATTTTACATTCCCTGAATTAAGTTTCTAGAGCATATCTCACAAAGCCCATACCTGTTTTTCAACTACATTGTGTAATAATTTTATAAAAAATGGTTTAATGCTATCATTTTAGTGCTTTTATGATGATACTTTACAATTCATGGGCTGTGTGAAGAAGTAGCCTTTAAATGATGATTTGTTGTTTTCTGTAGAAGTGAGCTTATTATTGATTCACGACTTTCCAGGAGAAAGATGAAAATTTATCTGATCTGATTACAATACAACTTGCAAAATCACCGAACAACCTCTTTACATATTAGCACTTTGTAAAATCAAATACCTCATTTATGCTTGGGGAGAAGTGGAGGAAGTCCACGGAATTGGTATAGATGACTTTTAAAAGGTTTGATTGAGTCTGGTCAATACAAATCATACTTTTCTTTCCTTTAAGTGTGCTATATTATCTCAAATGATAATAGCATGCATTAGTACAGTAGTTTCTGGCAATTTACATTGATTATATTTGTATTATAGAAACTGTACTACTAACAATAAACATCTTTATAGCTCAACATTGTTGGAGGAGTTTAATGTAACATATTGTTTTCTTATCACATAACATAATCTATAGGTGCCATCATTAATATTATACATATATGGAGACTGAAGTTTACACCATTTAAGCACATAATTGAACGGCACATATTCTATTAGCAGAAGACCCACAAATGAAACATGAAATGTTCTGCTGCAAGTTTATTGTGCTTTCTACTAGAGCAGAAGGCCTTAGATTACTTGACTTGTATGAAACCATTTATAAACTGTCATGCTAGTCATAATAACAGGAAATTCATATTCCTTGGCAATTTTGAAGGAGAGAATGATAACTTCAGATTTGAGAAGGTACATATTAAGCTGTCTAATATTTTATAAGTATATATAAAATGGAAGTGAAACGCTAGAAGTGATCGCACCTAATGATAAAGCTTTTAGGTGACGCTGTAATTAATGGATTATTTCACTCTCAATGTATCAAAGGCATGGGGAGATGAAAAATAAAGGTTTAGGAATATGAACACTTATATGAAACAAAATCAGGAAAGAATTTTGGCAAATAGTCATCAGAGTATAAACAGAGTCCAGTCTTGGAGGTTTCTTTTTAATGAATTTGGATAACCTGAAAAAACACACACTTGGTAATGTACTAGTGTCTATTTTTAATAGTTAATTGGAAAAGTTTAATGAGAATTCAGATATACTGTATTTTACTAAACTAAGTAAAATCATAAAATATATAAACCTATCTTTTCCTATTATGTATACTGATGTTTAAAATGCTAATTAGTATTCTTCTACAGTGAGAAGACGATTTCATTGCACATCATTTTACATTATTGTGTATGTTGTTTCTTCTATCTACTGATATTTATAGAATTCTAAGGGTTTTTTTAATATTAACACCTCCTAAATTATGATCTTCCACATGCATAGTCCATATGCATATAAGCACATATTAGCAATTTCTTAATCAACTATCATACATCTACTATTGACTGTACAATAAAATCTAACCCACATGGATACTGACCCATACTGTAAATCCTTAATATTACACAGCGCATACATTTATTCATCGGACATAGCACATTTCAGTCAGGAAATCCCTCGTCAGCATGGATATCCCCTACCAAATTGTACTCTCTTAATCTACCAATCTCTGAGAAATCATCGTCCTGCTCGAGAGTGCTACCCTCCTGGTTCCGGGCCCATGACACTTGGGGGTGACTATACTGAAACCATACCTGGTATCTGGTTCTTACTTCAGGGCCATAGAATTAAGATCGCCCACACGTTCCCTTAAATAAGACATTTCCATGTACTAACGACTACCACCCTATTAACCAGTCACGGGAGCACTGTCATGTCATGCATTTGGTACTTTTAACTTTGGGGGATGCTATCACTCACCATTGCGGAAGGCCTGGTCCCCGCCGAATCCACAGTAGAGGAACTCGGATTTGATTCCTGCCAAATCAATTGTAGAAGCTAATCTTACATTGAATATTCCGGTCTCGCATAATACCCATAAGGTGTTAATTAATTCATACTTGAAGGACACAAGAATTAATAGACGCTCACGCACGTACGGACGCCCACGCATGTAGGGACGCTCACGCACATACGGACGCTCACGCATGCACTCAGAATTTCAAGAACTATTTCCGATTAAATCCGCAATCGCCCCTCCCTACATCTCTAACTTTACTATCAACCTAGGTGAATGTACCCTTGCCAAACCCCAAAAACAAGAGATTAAAATGCAACCCAGTCAGAGTCCAGAAATCATATTTTAACCACGAACGCCTTAACAGCTACCCCTCGATTGACCTGCAATTTTTCTAAAAAATCTTAACACCCTTCTATTAAAGTAATCCTCCACTTTGTATAATAAATATAACTAAATTTCCGCCCTAATACTAATATAATACCTTGAGCATATCCCCCTGAAAGCGTTGCCCCATATTTTGAGAGGTGACAACGTGCAAGCAGCCCTCGCTCGCTCTCGGCCCCTCCTCGGCCTCGGCGTCCCCTCTGGTCGCGCTTGAGGAGCCCTTCAGCCGGCCGCTGCGCTGTTGGGGCCCCTCTCTGGGGCTGGCCGAGGACGGAGCTGGCTCTGTCTGCTTGCGGGGAAGGTGTCGAGGGGGAGATGCGGCGGGAGCCGGGGCTGCGCGCTGCGCTCAAGCGCGGGCGCGGGTTCCGGGTGGGCGCGGACTCCGCCGGCTCGGTACTGGCGGTGGCCACCGGCACCTGCTGGGCTGATCCGGAACGAACTCCCTCTGGGCTGCCAGAGTGCCCCGGCTAGGTGCCGCAAAGTCCCGCCGCGAGTGTCAGTCAGATGTGAAGCCGACTGGGCTTCTGGGTGGGGTGGGGACCTGGAGAACTTTTCTGTCTAGCTAAAGGTTTGTAAACGCACCAATCAGAGCTCTGTCAAAACGGACCAATTAGCTCTCTGTAAAATGGACCAATCAGTAGGATGTGGGTGGGGCCAGATAAGGAACTAAAAGCAGGCCATGGGAGCCAGCCGCAGCAACATGCTTGGGTCACCTTCCATGCTCTGGGAGCGTTGTTCTTTCGGTCTTCATGCTGCTGCTCACTCTTTGGGTCCGTGCCGCCTTTATGAGCTGTAACACCCACTGCAAAGGTCTGCAGCTTCACTCCTGAAGCCAGCGAGACCACGAATCCACTGGGAGGGACGAATAGCTCCAGACGGGAGGAACTAACAACTCCTGACCCTCCACCTTTATGAACTGTAACACTCACCACGAAGGTCTGCAGCTTCGCTCCTGGGGACAGCCAGACCATGAAGCCACCAGAAGGAACGAACAACTCCAGATGCGCCAGAGGCTTTTAAGAGCTATAACACTTACCGCGAAGGTCTGCAGCTTCACCCCTGAAGTCAGCGAGACTACGAACCCACCAATTCTGGACACAGTATCATCTCCTAAATCAATCATACTCTGATTATGAGTGATCTTTTCAGCCAAACCTCTACCAATTCAACTTTAAAGACCCTGAATTTCCAGAACTGTAAACGACTATATTTATTTATTTATTTATTTCTCATATTTAAATTTTTACACTTAAGAATTTATGCACCTAATGTAACTTAATTATTCAAAGCAAGACACTGAAAATGTCTAGATGGATCCGCACAACCCTGTAAACAGATAGGTTTGGTCCTGGCCTTTTTACTAGCTCTTAGTAAGATTACATATGCAAACATCCCTGCCCCAGTGAAAATGCCCTCTAGGTCACCCGGATCAAAAGTAGCACGTATGGAGCACGCATGAATACAGCTCAAAACAACTTTGCTCAACCGCACCCCCACGGGAAACGGCAGTGATAAATCTTCAGTACTAAACGAAAATTTAAGCTATACTAATATTTAGGGTTGGTCAGTTCCGTGCCAGCCACCATGGCCATATGATTAACCTGAGCTCAGAGAACGCAGCATAAAGAGTGTTTAACATCTACCCTCACTAAAGCTAAACTCCAACTAAGTTGCAAAAAGCTCCAACTGAAATAAAATAATACGAAAATAGCTTTAATACCCTGAAGACACAATAGCTAAGACCGAAACTGGGGTTAGATACCTCACTATACTTAGCTCTAAACTCTAATAATTACATTGACAAAACCATTCACCAGAGTACTACAAGCAACAGCTTAAAACTCAAAGGATTTGGTGGTGCTTTATATCCGTCTAGAGGAGCCTGTTCTACAATCAATAAACCCCAATACGGCTCACCACCTCTTGTCCCCAGCCTATATACTGCCATCTTCAGCAAACCCTAAAAAAGTTACAGAGTAAGCACAAGCACACACATAAAAACATTAGGTCAAGGTATAGCCTATGAGGTGGCAAGAAATGGGCTACATTTTCTACATTCAGAAAATCTCACAACAACCTTTATGAAATATAAGGGCTCAAGGAGGATTTAGTAGTAAACCAAGAGCAGAGTGCTTGATTGAATAAGGCCATGAAGCATGAACACACTGCCTGTCACCCTCCTCAGATATTACTCTGGAAATCACTACTACTAAAAACTTTCTATGCACATATAGAGAAGATAAGTTGTAACGTGATAAATGTACTGGAAAGTGCTCTTGGGCAAACCAAAGTGTAGCTTAATCCAAAGCATCTGGCTTACACTTGGAAGATTTCATCATGATCTGATCACTTTGAGCCAACTCTAGCCCCAAACCTCACTAAAAATATTATCAAACTATCTTAATCAAATCATTTACCTTGAACAAAAGTATAGCAATAGAAATTTTTACCCTGGCATAATAGACATAGTACTATAAAAGGAAGATGAAAGAACTATACAAAGCACTAAAAAGCAAAGACAAGCTCTTATGCCTTCTCCATAATATATTAACTAGAAGTAACTTTACACAGAGAATTATAGCCAAGTCCCCCAAAACCAGACGAGCTACCCAAGAACAACTGAAAGAGCACACCCACCTATGTGACAAAATAGTGGGAAGATTCATGACTAGCGGTGACAAGCCTACCAAGCCTGGTGATAGCTGGTTGTCCAACAGGAAATCTTAGTTGAGCTTTAAACTTACCTACAGAATTATTTAATCTCCCTGTAAATTTAATTGTTAGTCTAAGAGGGACAGCTCTTTAGAGCCTAGGAAACGACATTCCTACAGAGAGTAAAAATTATTACCACCATAGTTGGCCCCAAAGCAGCCACCAATTAAGAAAGCATTTAAGCTCAACATCTAACTATCTTTTTTTTTTTTTTTTTTGAGGTGGAGTCTCACTGTGTCGCCCAGGCTGGAGTGCAGTGGTGCAATCTTGGCTCACTGCAAGCTCTGCCTCAGCCTCCTGAGTAGCTGGGACTACAGGTGCCTGCCACCATGCCTGGTTAATTTTTTGTATTTTTAGTAGAGACAGGGTTTCACAGTGTTAGCCAGGATGGTCTGGATCTCTTGACCTCATGATCCGCCCACCTCGACCTCCCAAAGTGCTGGGATTATAGGCGTGAGCCACAGCGCCCGGCCACTATCTTCAATTCTAATCACTCTACTGAACTCCTAACATCACATTGGACTAATCTATTACTTAATAGAACCAATAATGTTATATAAACATTCTCCATTGCATAAGTTTACATCAGATTGGAATAACCCACTGATGGTTAACAGCCTAATATTACTAAATTATATCATAAGCACCCTATTATTTACACTGTTAATCCAACTCAGGTATCCTCTAAGGAAGACTGCAAAAAAGTAAAAGGAATACGGCAAATCTTACCCCATCTGTTTACCAAAAACATCACCTCTAGCATTACCAGTATTAGAGTCACTACCTGCCCAGCACATATATTTTACAGCCATGGTATCCTGACCATGCAAAGGTAACATAATTGCTTGTTCCCTAAATAGAGACTTGTATGAATGGCCAGACGAGGGTTCAGCTGTCTCTTACTTTTAAGCATTGAAATTGACCTGTCCGTGAAGAGGTGGATGTAAACAAATGAGATGAGAACACCCTATGGAGGTTTAATTCATGAAGCAAATAAAAACCCAAACAAGGCTGGAGACCCTAGCCTCTTATCCTTGCATTAAACATTTTGGTTGGGGTGACCTCGGAGCATAGTTAAACCTCTGAACAACCTAAACTAAGACTGCACTAGTCTAAGCAAGTTAATACACATTGACCAGATAATTTGATCAATGGAATAAATTGCCCTATGGATAACAGTGCAATCCCATTCTAGAGTCCATATTAACAATAGGGCTTACGAACTCAATGTCGTATGAGGACACCCTAACGGTGTAGCCGCTATTAAGGGTTCGTCTGTTTAACGGCTAAAGTCCTACATGATCTGAGTTCAGACTGGAGTAATCCAGGTCAGTTTCTATCTATATAACATTTATCTTAGTATGAAAGGACAAGAGAAATAGGACCCGCTTCATAAAGCGCCCTCTCTCCATATATACTCTTCCATGCAAAGAAAAATTCACACATTGGCAAAAACCACTAGGATTACTAAAAAGTATTTTTTCCATGTAGACATATGTAGCAGAAAAATAGAAAAATGTTTACAGATATACAAGCAAAAAAAATCTAGAAAACTAATCTTATTTATCGTATATATATTTCTATATATACATGTAAGGTAGTTTACATCATGTAAATTACCCTTATTTCTCCAAATTCACATGTACCATTGTACATGTACAATATCCTGAAAGAGACTATCATTAATGCTGGTCATGCCACAGCTGTAACATTTCAATGACCAGAAGCTTGCCTGGTCATCATGGAAGTAGTACACTTTTCATGACTTTATATTATTTCAACTTTATGTTTTATCTGTACGTTTCTGTAGGACATGTCTAGAATGGTAAATATGCTCCTAGGATATGATGTATTTTAAATCAAAACATTTATATGGATCAATTTTAATCTAGATTTGAATAGTTTTCTGTTATCTGTTACTTGTAGTTATACATGATTTTTTTCTCCCACATTACCCTTGCTATTGAGACTCTCATATTCAATCAATTGTATCAGCACCATGTAGTCCTTCACCAGACTGAAGTTGCAGATTTTAAATATATGCTCAATTATTACATAACTAATAAAATTCATGGTATCGTGTGTACCAATTTTTGCAAAAAGACATTTTGGAAGCAAGTCTATCGTTAAAAAGTCATTGAAAATACATTTTAATGTCTAATTATGACTGAAAAAAATCACACTTGGGTTTATTTTAAGAAATGAAACTGTTATGGTCAGCAATTTAATATTATGGCATATTGCAAGAAAATTACTGCTTTCTGACAACATAAGAATTCATAGGTCTCATAAAGAAATGAGTCTGAAACATGGGAAATTTCCCATGATAAGCATTTAACTTACAACATAGTCATAAAATTAATAATTATATCCCAATGAAACCAATGGTAAGCTTTTTAAGTTCAAATGTTGTTGAAAAGGACTATATTGGACAAATTATCATATAGACACTAGAAAATTCTAGTATAGACCTGACAAAAAAAGGACCTTTATTAAAATACAGACTCTAATTTATTACCTAATATTTGTTAAGGCAAATTGCCTTTGAAGTTTCGCAGTCAGAACATTCACATGATTCACTAGAAATGCTTAAGTACATACAGAACTTGCCTTTATCCTTAAACTGGATCAATAATCTCCTCCTTATCAAGTGTGTTTGCTTGTCTAACAATGAATGGTGTAGGGAGTCCAGTTGATAACTCCTGCCCATTCAAGTCTCTGCTTATGAAAGAACAGGCATTTTGTTCACTCTTTCTAGTCTCTACCTTTACACTCATCATCCAAGTCAATTTAGTATACTCGTTAATTTTCTTTTCATTTTTTTCTATTCTTGTTCTATTATCCAGATACCAACAGAGAAGATCCTGAAAAATATTGTTTTTTTTTTTAATTTTATTACACCCATTGATCTGTTTTTTAAGCAAAAATATATATTAACAACAAACCTAGTGAAGAAGGCTTGGAGCTTTTACACATGAACACACACTTTTGTTATATTTTAGTTCTGTTAAAAATTTACATAGCACTTCTCCCCCCCCACATACGGCTTATAAGAATAGCAGAAAAAATACAATATTTCCTCAGAAGATGATGGAGAATTTTCCAGTCTCATTCCCTTTTAGGATATTTACAGTCTGAAAAAGGCATTTCATCCCATCTTGAGCCGTTAAGGACAGGTAAAAGTTGGTATGCTACATTAGACTAAGTTTGGTAATGTAAGAACTATGACAAGTCTTTCCTTCTTGATATTTTAGTTTTTGCTTTACTTTTAGTGCTATGGTAATTGGCTACAAGATATTTATCTCTATCTTAACTTCAAAAAGTGTGAGATTCTTTTTAATTTCCTAGGTTTAAAACAATACTTTGGGATATGTAGTCAAAATATTGCAGTGATAATATTGGGATAATATTGGTAATCAATTTTAACACTTCAAATTAAATAATAATTACAACTATCAAACTGAAAAAGAACATTTGTTTTAGAAATATTTGTTAAGAAATGAAGAACCTTGTTATTACTATGCAACAACAGAATTTCTTATTTTTAGCATATGGACATGATTAGTCTTTCAGATCTGGCATTTCATTAATTGATCTGATCTTTAGTGAACTGCCATAGTAGTCTGATATGTTTTGGCTGTTTCCCCACCCAAATCTCATATTGAATTCCCATGTGTTGTGGAAGGGACCCAGTGGGAGGTAATTGAATCATGGGGGCAGGTTGTTCCCATGCTGTTCTCGTAACAGCAAATAAGTCTCATAAGATCTGATGGTTTTTAAAAGAGGAGTTTCCCTGCACAAGCTCTCTTCTGTTGTCTACCTCCATGTAAGATGTGCCTTTTACCTTCTGCCATGATTGTGAGGCCTTCTCAGCCATATGGAACTGTAAGTATAATAAACCTCTTTCTTTTGTAAATTGCCCAGTGTCAGGTATGTCTTTTTTAGCAGTGTGCAAACATATTAATACAGTAAATTGGTACCAGAAATAGTGCTTTGCTGAAAAGATACCTGAAAAATGTGGAAGTGACTTTGGAACTGGTAACAGGAAGAAGTTGGAACAGTTTGGAGGGCCCAGAAGACAACAGAAAAATGTGGGAAAGTTTGGAACTTCCCAGAGATGTGGAATGGCTTTGACAAAAATGCTGACAGTGAGGGCTAAGGTGGTCTCAGATGGAGATGAAGAACTTCTTGGGAACTGGAGCAAAGGTGACATTTGTTATGTTTTAGCAAAGAGACTGGTGGCATTTTGCCCCTGCCCTGGAGATTTATAAACTTGAACTTGACAGAGATGATTTAAGGTATCTGGCAGAAGATATTTCTAAACAGCAAAGCATTCAACAGGTGACTTGGGTGCTGTAAAGGTATTCAGTTATAAAAGGGAAACAGCATAAAAGTTTGGAATATTTGCCGCCTGACAATGCAATAGAAAAGAAAAATTCCGTTTTCTGATAAGAAATTCAAGTCAGCTGCAGAAATTTACATGAATAATGAGGAGCCAAATGTTAATCCCCAAGATAATGGGGAAAATGTCTACAGGGCATGTCAGAGGTCTTCATGGTAGCCCCTCCCATCACACACCCAGAGGCTTAATAGGAAAAGATGGTTTCATGTGCTAGGCCCAGGGCCCCCCTGCTCTGTGCTGCCTAGGGACTGGTTATCCTATGTGCCAGCCATTCCAGTCATGGCTAAAAAGGGCCAAAGTCAGCTCAGGCTGTTGCTTCAGAGGGTGGAAGTCCCAAGCCTTGGCAGCTTTCATGTAGTGTTTAGCCTGCAGTTGCACAGAAGTCAAGTATTGAGGTTTGGAACCTCCACCTAGATTTCAGAGGATGTATGGAAATGCCTGAATGGCCAGGCAGAAGTTTGCTGCAGGGGTAGGCCCTCATAGAGACCCTCTGCTAAGGCAGTACAAAGCGGAAATGTAGGGTTGGAGCCCCTATACAGAGTCTCTACTGGGGCATTGCCTAGTGGAGCTGTAAGAAGAGGACCACTATCCTCCATACCCTAGAATGGCAGATCCATCAACAGCTTGCACTGTGTTCCTGGAAAAGTCACAGTAACTCAATGCCACTCCAGGAAAGCTGCAGGGAGGGCAGCTTTACCCTGCAAAGCCACAGGGAAAGAGCTGTCTAAGGCCATAGGAATGTACCTCTTGCATGAGTGTGACCTGGATTTGAGACATTAAGTCCAAGGAGAATATTTTGGAGGTTTAAGATTTGACTGCCCTGCTGGATTTTGGACTTGCATTGGGCTGGTAGCCCCTTCATTTTGGCCAATGTCTTCCATTTGGAGTGGCTATATTTACCTGATGCCTGTAACCATTGTATCTGGGAAGTAACTAACTTGCTTTTGATTTTACAGGCTCATAGGCAGAAGGGACTTGCCTTGTCTCAGATGAGACTTTGGACAGTAGACTTTTGAGTCAATGCTGAAATTATTTAAGACTTTGGGGGACTGTTGGGAAGGCATGATTGGTTTTGAAATGGGAGGACATGAGATTTTGGAGGGGCCAGGGGCAAAATAATATTGTTTGGCTGCGTCCCCACCCATATCTCATCTTGAATTCCCATGTGTTCTGAAAGTGATCCAGTGGGAGGTAATTGAATCATAGCGGCAGGTCTTTCCCATGATGTTCTCATGGTAGCAAATAAGTTTCATGAGATCTGATGGTTTTAAAAAGGGTAGTTTCCCTGCACAAGCTCTTTTCTCTTGCCTGCCACCATTTGAGACATGGCTTTCACCTTCTGCCATGATGGTGAGACCTTCCCAACCACATGGAACTGTAAGTAAAATAAATAAATTTTGTAAGTTGCCCAGTCTCAGGTATTTATTTATCAGCAGCATGAAAACAGACTAATACATAGCCTGTTTGATCAACATTATAACATCCACAAGCCATTTTTTGGGTTGTAGTTAAGTCAACCACTTCTTTTTTTGAGATGGAGTCTTCCTCTGTCACCAGGCTGGAGTGCAGTGACATAATCTCGGCTCACTGCAAACTCTGCCTCCTCAGTTCAAGTGATTCCCCTGACTCAGCCTCTCAAGTAGCTGGGATTATAGGCATGACCACCACACCTGTATAATTTTTTGTATTTTAGTAGAGATGGGGTTTCAACATATTGGCCAAGATGGTCTCGATCTCCTGACTTCATGATCCGCCTGCCTCAGCCTCCAAAAGTGCTGAGAATACAGGTGTGAGCCACTGTGCCTGGCCAAGTCAACCACTTCTTAACAAACAATACCAATTATAAATCAGCATTGACTATGTGTCACTACTGTATGGAATTAGTTATTTCTGATTTTCTAAACCATATTCTACCACTCCCAGGAGAAGAGTAGTTTATCTATTGTGCAAATAGTAGTGTATTCCCCCCTTTCTCTTGCTTAGATATGATGATATCAATGCATGTCAATATAATACAAGTATTGTTTAGATATGATGACATCAATACATGTCAATACAATGCAAGTTACTGCTTACCTTGACATTCAGTGATTTGGATTCTGAAAGAATCTTTCATGGGATGTGTAAATTCCAATCCCAAGCATAATCTCTATAGAATGTTAATCTTTGCAAAATCTCATTCAGATATGAAAATTTCTGCTTGTAGTGCATGCATTTTATGTTCTAACCAGTATCAGTCCATTCCTCAGGCCCTTGGAATAATATCTAATAAAAAATATATCTAGCTTCTGGTAGAAAATTATTCCAAAAGTTACCTAACTTAAAATCCCACAGAAACACGTTCCTGCATCAGCAAATAATGCAAGTATATTTCTCCTGACCTATGCAAGTCTGGCATAAAACTTTCAGCAATTTGAAGCATGAATAATTAAATTAGTGCTTGTTCTTGAGCACCTGATTGTACTGATGAAACTATGTTTATATGAATCACAAGTTTGAGATTCAGTACTAAAAGCAAGTAAAGAAAACAAGAAAAAAAACAACACATTATTTCATGCTAAAGATTTTTTTAAAGTGTATTACTTTGAATGCTGACCTACACATAGGGCTATTTAAGAATGACTAGCTCAGGACATACTAACAACAAAGTATTGTATTCTGATACCTTTTAACTCCCTTCAGTCCGGGAAATTCTACAAGAACATAATAATGTGGGATTTTCCTGAAGATGAGATTAATCCCATTTGAAGTAATTCTGCAAAAAAATTCAAACAGGTGGAATTTGTTGGTGTTAACAGGATTTGGGTTGAAAAGCAAATTCTATCTTCTGAGGCAAAAGGCATACAGAGTTTCATTTTTCTGGGATGGAGATCTCCAGTTTAGGCTGAGCGGTGAGGATTGAAATTGTCTTTGCCACAGAGTGACAGCCAGGAGAGATGTGTGCTGTCAGAGCTACTAAAGGTAGAGCCAGATATTGAGGCTAATTTATTGTACATTTCAAAATAACTGAAAGAGTGCAATTAGAATGCTCCTAACACAAGGTAACAATAAATTTTTGAGGTGAGGGATACTCCAATTACCATGATTGATCATCACACATTGTATACTTATATCAAAATATTACATGTATCCCATAAATATATGCATCTATTATGTATCCATAATAATTAAAATATTAAAAAAGAACTACTTCTAGAAATGGCTTTCTGATTATTTTCTTATGTTTTCTGAAAGTGACCTTTGCACATGAATTGGAGAGATGAAGAGAATACAGTAA
Source organism: Mandrillus leucophaeus (assembly GCF_000951045.1). NCBI lineage: Eukaryota > Metazoa > Chordata > Mammalia > Primates > Cercopithecidae > Mandrillus > Mandrillus leucophaeus. The sequence continues at coordinate 4,002,643 of NW_012101821.1, read as the reverse complement.
ATGAAGAAACTTTGGGCCATTCCTAGTAAAACAAGCCTGTAATAAATGGCAGAGATGTGTCAACAGTCTCACTGCAGATGGAAAGCATTAAAACAGTCAGTGTAACTAAAAATTAACCATTTCAAATGTGATGTATCCGACATTGTCCTTCTTTCATTCTTATTTTTCTTCTCTTCTATGATTATCAATTTCTTATCTAGTATACCTTTTAATTTTATTTACATATGTATATACACATATTTAGACACAATGACATATCAAAAATTTTAAAAATGTATATCTAGCAGGATTTATTACAGATGATTGTAAGTGAAATGCCAAATAAATGGAGCTTACACAGATGAGCTTATTCACCTCATAGATAAGAGATCTGAAGATAAATAGTCCAGAAAATGAGTCCCTTATTGCTTTTGGCTATACATACCACATTTTAATTCTTATACCCTCCTTTTACTTTCTCAGGAAATTATGGTGGCTTTAACTTGAAAATGTATCCATCAGACTTGTGTTTCACCTCCAACATGTGAAGAGCTTAGAAGTCATCATACCTGTCTTTACAACAAGAAAAAGCTGAACAAACAGAAAATCAAGGCATTTTCGTGTGTCCACCAGAGAACTAAAGTCAGAGCAAATTGTCATGATGAAATCTGGAGAGACAAGCAAGTCCAGAGAGACACAATAAAAATCTTCTCACCTGGAAAAGACAGTACTAAGGACATTAACTGGTAGGGTCTCTATACTGCTGGAAGCTGAGTGCAGAAGTGTAGAGTGAAAACTAGAGTGAGAATAAGAAAATCATATTTTTTTTGCAGGATACACACATTTCTGGACTTTATTTTCAGAAATGTCCCCAAGTTCTCACTGTGGAGATCATAGAAAGACCCTCTGTTGGCTCTAGCAGAATAGACAAGACAGGTGTAATCTTAATGAAATGTAATCTATGGCATGCACAGATTTTGCAGGGAAAAAGGCTCAGTCTCTTCTGTCTTTCTGTCACATCAAAAGTGAAATAAGTAAACACAAAACCTCATTGTAGCATCAAGATTCCAAGCACATATGATGAGAACTTTTCAGCCAGGAAAAGGAGGCAGAGCCTGGGCTTGCAAGTAGAGCTATATTACTGAAGAAACACGTTTTAAAGTCTCAAGGACAAGACACAGACCCTATTCAAGTATTAAGATTTAATTAAAAAAATACATAAAATATTCCTGTTTTCCACACTTTACCACCACCCCAGTAGGATTCCAGTACAATAACAGTGGAGGTGGCAATTAGGATAGACTCATTGATGAGATATTTGAGGAAAGACTAAAACACCATGAGGAACTTGGCAAGGCAGGTATCTTGAGTATAAGATTTCCAGGGAGAGGAGTCATCACTGAGGCAAGAATACCACTGACTGAACCAAGAAACATCAAGGAGACTACTATAGATTAAATAATCAGGACGAAAAAGAGAAGAGGAAGTTAAAGTGGTAACATGTAGTCAGATCATGCATAACCTTGTAGGATATTGGGAGGGGTTAGCTTATGTGTATAGCAGAAAAAATTGTTAGGAAGCAGCTTTAATAATGGAGGGAAAGATAATAATGTATCTAACGAATATAGTACCAGTGTGGATACCATGCTGTGTCTATTAAATGCTGTGTCTATTAAACCATTCACTAGGTTTTCACTTCTTTCCCCATGTGAACTTTTCCCTATGATTTTCTTTTTTTTTTTTTCTCAATAATGCAGTTCTGCCAGTCACAAAGGCATGAAAACCTAAAATCATTTTAATTGCTTGCTGTCATTTGCTATGAATGAATATATTCCACTAATTCTACCTCAGGAATGTGTCTTGAAAATGATTGTACATATTGGAAATCCATAAATTTATATTTTTAATTGTTCTTACAGATATATTCTACCTACAGCACATCTTAAATACTTAACCTGGAACAATCATTATAAAGTTTTATATCATTTACCTGTTCAAAAACCTTCATTGGCTCCTTATGCAGTTGAAGTTAAAGCTTTTCACATGCTGTGGAAGTGCTTGGCTCTAATATCTACTATTTGCTCTTTATCTAAACAATGCTTCAACCCAGCACAAATTCTCACTATTTATAATATGTAAAAGATGAGTTTTTGCCTTAACAACTTTCTTATTTTGTTAAATTAGGCATGAATAACTTCTTTATGATTTAAATTTGTTAGTCTAAATACTTATACTAAATTACTGTAGGATAGTCATTCTCCTTTGGGATGCCTAGAAAAATGTCTTTCACTCACTTAATGTTTTCTGATCTCATGAGTAAGTTATTTTACCGGAGTAATGTATTACATCATTTTAGATAAAATAATAGTTTTAATGACTCAAATGCTTTAAATGATTTTTATCAGTAAAATTTTGTATCATTAGATGTTATAATCAAGATTATTAGTAAAGGAAAAAATAATACAAATTAATACCAAAATTCAAATTCAAAATAAACATTTATATTGGAAAAAATAGAACCAAATACAAAATGCAAACTATATTCAACTTCTTTTCACTATATGTTGTACAAATTCAAATGAGTAATTACAAACACTTGTAAAATATAGCTAAGTATTAGTTCTACCATTGATAACTTAACAATGAGGCTTTCTCAGCTATGAAGAACAGAGACAAGATGTAAAAATAATTTTAGAAGATACCACATTTTCACTTTCAGACACTGTGATGTTTTGCGAGGAGAAAAAAGACATCATAAATAGGTTAAAAGAATATTATGTATTGGGGTTTTGTTCTGAATTTACATATTTGGCCCACACCTGTTGGCCAGAGTGAAATTAGAAACTTCCACATAGCTTTGGCATAGTAGTGGAAAATCAGGAAGGGAACTCTATTTTTCAGGCTTATATAAGGAAAATTGTGAGCCTATATAAGTCTGTAGAAAGCACTTCAAACATAGTTTAATACTTTCTAGTTTACAAACTAGCTTTCAAACTTACAGTGCAGAGGGAAAACTGATTCTGCAGATCCAACAAGACCTCTAGACTTTGAAATTTCTGGGTTGTTAGCAAACTCATTTGTTACATGAACTGAAGACTGTTGAGGTGTGTCTGATGTATGTATGTATTCATTGCAGAGACAATGAATCGTTATTAGATAGTACCTAAACAGGCGAATTAAATATTTTTTTGACACACCATGGTCTTATAATTCTATGTAGAGGCTCTCTAGGTCCCAGTCTTCCCAATAAAATATGTGAAATTGTTATCAAAACACCAGGAGTTTGGTCTATCTCCTGCTGTTCACTGCATAGAAAGTCAATCACTGAGACAACAAATGTTGCCAGGGAAAAAAGCTTTAACTGGGTGCTGCATTTGAGGACATGGGAGATCAGTCTTAAATTGTTCTCTCTGACCAACTGAAATGAGAGGTTTATGTAGCAGGGAAGAAATGTACTTGCATGCAGGAAAACAGGAATTAGCAAGAGGTAAGGAAGAGGAGTTGGTTAACAGGAAGCAGGTGATCAGTTAGGCAGTTATGATGGATGAGAAGTCTAGGGTCTCATTGTACAGATGCAATGATCTGGTAAGTTTCAGTTCATATATACTATCTGAGAAGGCTGATGGTTAGTTTCCTGAGAAAGGAACTCAGATAAGAAAACTGTAACTTCTTAAGTTTTAAAACTGGGAATGGCCGGGTGCGGTGGCTCACGACTGTAATTCCAGCACTTTGGAAGACTGAAGCGGGCAGATCACGAGGTCAGGAGATGGAGATCATCTGGTTAACGTGGTGAAACCCTGTCTCTACAAAAAATTAGCCAGGCGTGGTGGCGGGTGCCTCTAGTCCCAGCTACTTGTGAGGCTGAAGCAGGAGAATGATGTGAACATGGGAGGCAAAGCTTGCAGTGAGCAGAGATTGTCCACTGCATTCCAGCCTGGGTGACAGAAGAGCAAGACTCCATCTCAAAAAAAAAAAGAAAGACTGGGAGTTTTGATTTCCATGCTTATTAAAAAAAAAAAAAAAAAAAACATAAACATCACTTCAGTTCTGTGGGGCAATTGGGTTGGTTTCAAAGATACTTAGATGGCATGTGGTTTGTAAAAAGTCAGGTTGGAAAAATAATACCCCTGTGGTTGAAAATATCAAGCCCAGAAGCCCATGGCCAAAACTCCACTGTTAGGAATCAGCCACTCAAAGCGCCCAAGAACATCAGACACACCTCAACAGTCTTCAGTTCATGTAACAAACTAGTTTACTAACAACCCAGAAATTTCAAAGTCTAGAGGTCTTATTGGATCTGCAGAATCAGTTTTCCCTCTGCACTGTAAGTTTGTAAGCTAGTTTGTAAACTAGAAAGGGAAGGAAGTGTTAGTAGATATCTGAAAGACTGAGTATTTATTTCTATAGTATTCTTCTTAGGCTATAGTATATATCTCTATGGTGTTTTCAAAAGCTTGAAATACACAAGCAAACTACTCAAATTAAGTTATTCTAACATAACTAGAATATATTTAATTAACTTTGCACTTGTACCTACTTCATTAAAAAGCAGATATCAGTTAGAGGGAAAAAAAAGGACAAGTATAGCTCCACCAACTACAAATATAACTATGGTAGTCCTTTTCCTAAAGATAAGGCTAAGAAACCTGTTTTACCAGCTGTATTAGTATAAGACTAAGACATGTTTCACCATCTTTATTAGTTCTTTTTCACACTGCCAATAGATACATACCTGAGACTGGGCAATTTATAAAAGAAAGAGGTTTAATGGACTTACAATTCCACATGGTTGGGGAGGCCTCATGATCATGGCAGAAAGTGAAAGACACATCTCACGAGTCAGTAGACAAGAGAAGAGAGCATGTGCAGGGAAACTTCCCTTTTTAAAACCATCAGATCTTATGAGACTTATTCACTATGATGAGAACAGCACTGGAAAGACCTGCCGCCCTGATTCAGTTACCTCCAACTGCATCCATCCAACAACATGTGGGCATTGGATATGATATTTGGATGAGGACACAGTCAAACCATATAATTCCACACTTGGCCCTTCCCAAATCTCATGTGCTCACATTTCAAAACCAATCACACCTTCCCAACAACCCCAAAAGTCTTAACTCATTTCAGCATTAACTCAAAAGTCCACAATCCAAAGTCTCATCTGAGATAAGACAAGTCCTTTATGCCTATGAGCCTTTATACATTTTCTTATCTTTCTCTGAGCCCTCCAAACTATTCCAATCCCTTCTTGTTATCCAGTTCAAAAGCAAGTTAGTTACTTCCTAGTAACTAACAATGGGGATACAGGTATTGGGTAAATACAGCCATTCCAAATGGGAGAAATTGGCCAAAACAAAGGGGCTATGGGCCCCATGCAATTCTGAAACCCAGTGGGGTAGTCAAATCTTAAAGCTCCAAAAAGCTCTCCGTTGACTCCATGTCTCACATCCATGTCACACTGATGCAAGAGGTGGGTTCCTATGGTCTTGGGCAGCTCTGCCCAAGCGACTTTGCAGGGTACTTCTTCCCTCCCAGCTGCTTTTATGGACTCACATGAAATTGAGTGTCTGAAGCTTTTCCAGGTGCACAATCCAAGCTGTCAGCGGATATATTCTTCTGGGGTCTGGAGAACGATGGCCTTCTTCTCACAGTTCCACTAGGTGGTGCCCCAGTAGGGACTCTGTGTGGAGGCTCCAACCTCACATTTCCCTTCTGTACCACTGTAGCAGAGGTTGTCCATGAGGGCTCCCCACCGCAGCAGACTTCTGCCTGAGCATCCAGTCATTCCCATACATCATCTGAAATCCAGGTGGAGGTTCCCAAGCCTCTATTCTTGACTTCTGTGCACCCACACTCCCAACACCACATGAAAGTTGTCAAGGCTTGTAGCTTTCACCCTCTGAAACAACGGCCCAAGCTGTGTCTTGGCTCCTTTTAGTCACAGCTGGAGCAGCTGGGATGCAGGACACCAAGTCTCCAGACTGCAAACAACAGAGGGACCCTGGTCCTGGTCCAGAAACCATCTTTTCCTTCTAGGTCTCTGGGACTGTGATGGGAGGGGCTGCTGTGAAGACCTCTGACATTTCCTGGAGACATTTTCACCATTGTCTTGGGGATTAACATTTGGCTCCTCATTACTTATGCAAATTTCTGTGGCCAGCTTGAATTTTTCCCAGAAAATGGGATTTTCTTTTCTATTGCATTGTCAGACTGCAAATTTTCCAAGCTTTTATGCTCTGCTTCTCTTATAAAACTGAATGCCTTTAACAGCACCTAAATCACATCTTGAATGCTTTGCTGCTTAGAAATGTTTTCTACCAGATACCTTAAATCATCTCTGTCAGGTTAAATTCCACAAATCTCTAGGTCAGGGGCATAATGCCACCAGTCTTTTTGCTAAAATATAACAAGAGTCGCCTTTGCTCCAGTTCCCAAAAAGTTTCTCATCTTCATCTGAAACCACCTCAAGCCTGGACCTTATTGTTCATATCACTATCAGCATTTTTGTCAAAGTCATTCACCAAGTCTCTGGGAAGTTCCAAACTTTCCCACATTTTCTTATCTTCATCTGAGCCCTCCAAACAGTTTCAGCCTCTTTCTATTACCCAGTTCCAAAGTTGCTTCCATATTTTCTGGTATTTTTTCAGCAATACCCTATTCTACTGGTATTTACTGTATTAGTCTGTTTTCATTCTGCCGATAAACACCTACCTGAGACTGGGTAATTTACAAAAGAAAGAGGTTTATTGGAGTTACAGTTCCACATGGCTGGGGATACCTCACGATCACAGTAGAAGGTGAAAGTCATGTCTCACAAGGTGGCAGATGAGAGAAGACAGCTTGTGCAGGGAAACTCCCCTTTAAACTATCAGGTCTCATGAGACTTATTCACTGTCAGAAGAAAAGCACAGTGAAGACCAGCCTCCATAATTCAATTCATGAATCAATTCCCACCAGGTCCCTCCCACAACACATGGGAACTCAAGATGAGATGTGGGTGGAGATACAGCCAAACCATATCACCCACCCAACTTTCTGAACCAAGCAGTTAGTACTTCATGAGTATGGTAGGCTCATTAATAATCCCCAAAGATGTCCAGGTGCTAACTCCTGAAAACTGTGAATATATTATCTTAGATGGCAAAAAGGACTTTGTGTATTTTATTAAGTTAAGAATCTTGAGATGGGGAGATCATCCTACATTATGCCACTGGCTCTGATGTAATCACACGGTCAGAAAAAAGAGACAAACAAGAAGTCAATCGGTGATAGTGGAGAGGGCGGGAAGATGTTATGCTGCAAAGCAGCCATGAAAGTTAGAGAAAGGCAGACGTTAGAAGCTGAAAAATACTATTTCTTCCCTAGAGTCTCCAGAAGAAAAGCAGCCCTAAGAACACATTTTAGACTTCTGACAACTAAAACCATGAGATAACATATTTATATTGCTTAAGGTCACTTTGGTTTTAAGCAATTTGTTACAGCAGAAATAGGAAACATATACAGTGGGTCTAGAAATTGTTTTCACTTTCTCCAATACAGAATTGAGTCATTGGCTCCCATTTTAGCCATACAAAGTGGCACAGTAGGAAAAAGAGGACAGGAGAATATGCAAAGTATCAATTATTTCCTCAGCAGCAACAAGCAGAGCAACAGGTTTGCAGCACAATTAAACACCCCAGTTCCTGCAATAACAAATGTTATTCTTCAACCACTATTAAGAGAAATCATGACTAAACAAGACTAAAACATGAAAAAGCTAGAGAAGTGCATCAGAGACAATGAGTCATTAGGATACAAAGTAAAATGCTCGCAAAGATTAGATAAATCCATTTCATTGATTGATAAGGAATATTTTATATTGTCATATTTCACAATAGTCATCTTTGATCATAGATTTCATTTTTGGTTAGTCCATAAATTACTCTTATTATAAGATTTCAGGAAATATTTTTTGACATATTGCACATAGATTTAGCTATTTCCATACCTCAGAATGCCAAAATTCATTAACTTTAAAGAATAAGGCAGCAAGTTATTCTAAATAGAAAACATGTTTGTGTTTTTTTTCATTAAAACAATCACTTTCATTTCTGTGAAAGAAATTACATAAATTATTTGCCACAAGGAGAGACACACACAAATCTGGCATATGTCATGTTATTGTAATGTGTTCAGCTGTGTGATTTGTATTTTAGAAGCAGCCATGCAGAGTTTAGAATCATATTGCATGAACATCTATTCTCATTATAAATTTGTTAATTAAAACTAGATTTAACTCTCTTTTTTGCGAGAAGCGGAGAAAGATGTTGGTGCTTTGGGAAGCATCTTTAAGTCAGTTCATGTGTTAGTAGCGTAGGATGGATATAATTAACCTCTACTTTGGGCTTTGTGTGTGTCTGTAAGAACTGTGGATTTTACCTGACACACAATCTTATAAGGGCAAATGGCTGGGTTTATATTGTGTTAGATTCAACCTCTACTTATGATTACCAGCTGGACTTATAATGAAGTGTCTGCCATTGAGTTTCCAACAGTAATGCTTCTGCCAAATTTAAAGGAAATTAATGAAATTGTTCGCTGAAGTGAGACATTGGCATTAAAGTTTGGCAGGTGTTATTTGTCACCCACTGCAGGATATGGTTCTAGCTTGATTTTGCTATTGTAAACTCTGTATACTGAAGAGAATATAACCCAGAGAATCACAAAACTAGTTTTATTTACAATATTATTTAAATATTATGTTGGTCTAGTTGCTGAATAATGTTACTTTCACTTTCACTTACACTGAAGCTATGTGTGTCTGTTTATAATTCAAGTATCCTATATTTGATTTATTCAACAAATGTATATTTGTCTCAAGGAGATTGTAATCATGTGATAAAATGTAAGTTACTATAGTTGAAAAATCTATAGTGCTTCAGCATGTAACCCTGATAATAATACTTGAAATGTTTTTTTTAATCTCTATTTTATGGAAGAGAAATGAGTTTAGTAATTTTCTAGACACCCAAATAAGTATAAAATCAAGGCTATCACTATTTTTATCCATTAAAAGTCATAATATGCTACATGAAAGGCAGATCTTCTGAGTTTGTTGCTGTTCTTTCCAAAGTACTTCCTTCAAGACTATTTTCACAAAAGATTTTTTTTAGGTCTGTGTGCATGAATATCTTGGATAGGCCACGATATTTATATGATATTTTTGCCAATATGTATGTTTTGATGCTTAATACATATATTAGACTGGTTAAAATTAAAATATAGCTGACCACATGGTTTTAGCTATTTCCTAAATTAATGGTGAGGCCATGGAGCAACTGGAAATGTACTGCATTGCTAGTGGAAATGCAAAATCGTTAAAAACACTTTAGAAAAAAATTTGAAAGCTCTTAAAAAATTAAACATCCACATACCATATTGCTCAGACATCCCATTCCTACTTACCCAAGTTAAATAAAAATATACCCAAAGATTTATACGTTTAAAAATGTATATAGAAGCTTTATTGTAATAGCTCTGAGCTAAAAATAATTTAAATGTTCATCAGCAAATAAATGAATAAACAAATTAGACTATATGCATTTAATAGAAAACTACTAAACAGTACGGTGATTTGGAATATTGATATGTGAAAAAACACAAATGAATTTTAAGAAAATTTTGTAAATACGAAAAACTAGGCAGAAGAAAAGAGTACATAGAATCAGAGAAATGTATATAACCTCAGGAAAATGGTAATAAATAAAGTGTGGCAGAAATCAGATCAGCAGCTCTGTGAGAATGGTACCTGTAGGACAGATGTCTACCATATGGGCCAAAGAAAACTTTTGGGGTGATGGAAATGTCTGTCATCTTGATCATGGTTATGATTTCAGGATGTATTAATTTGTTAAAATTCATCCAATTATACACTTGAAGTACATACAGTTTATTGTATTTCAATTAAAACCCCATAAAGTTATAATTCTTTAAATCACTGAAAGGCACTGTCAATTTCTTTCAACTCTTTGAAGTATTTGTGCTATTATTATTTTATTTACAATGTTGCTATTGAAAAATTGGCTGTTATTTTGACTCTTGTTCCTTTTTAACTGCTGGTTCAAAAATGATTTTAGAATGGTTTTCTTTGATGTGATCACGTTTTATTGATACATACCTACATGCATTTTTCTAGCTTTTTTATCAACTTGATTTCTTTGACCTGAATTTCTGCATTTCTACCTCACTAATATTGATGCTTTACAGTTATAAACGTTTTACTTAATTTTATTATCATTATTATTTCAAATTATCTGATTACATTCTTAATCTCAACGTTTACTACCATAAATATGTTCAAAGTTTCTGCATGATGACCCCATGATATATAACCCTGTTGATTGATTCTATTGATTTCAAACATAATATCTTCTCCCCTTGTGTTACTATTAAGTTTTGTTTAAATGCCTACTACTTTATATAAAAATATTTAAAATACTTTGAGGCCTAGAATGATATTATGTTCCTCTTGAGAGAATTTATTATTGCTTCTGTCAACATGTAGGTGTAGAAACAATCTCAAATAACCGTAGTACAATTTCAGAGATTTAGATATTTTGGCCCTGTCTGGACCCGGTAGTTCCAGTTCACCCCTGGTGCTTATGTTGCGTTTCGTAGTCATTATTTGAGGCTGACTTTTACCACGAAAGCCGTTCTTGGCTGACCGTAGAATCCTTTGTTTCTTTCCTTCTCTCTCCAGAAAGTTATGAAAAGTAATGATTTTTTGCTTGGTTTTTCAGTCACTTAGCTAATTGTTCTGAATTGGCAGACATCTTTGGGTAAATAATGATTTCAAACATACGGCTCACATCTCTGTTCTTTCTCTCTTAGATTTCGATTACATACGATTATTCTGTCTTATTTTTTTTTCAGTCCCTCCAGGTTTCCTAGTTATTCACCTTGGAAGACTGGATGAAAATTTCGTAGCTAACCATTACCAAAAATAAAATCTCCCTGACTGGATAACTTTTTACTGTTATTTACATTTGACTAAATGTATAAACTAGAATGGTATATCAAAAATAATATTAAAAGAAGTAAAAGCTGAAGGGTACAAAATACAGAGTTTACTTTTAAAATAGAATTAAATACTTAGTTTTAATAAAATAAAACAAATACTAGACTGCAAAAATAACTTCGCTTTTCTTTGTGGAATTCATATAACAATTTTATATATTTGGCAAAGGTCAATTAAATCACCCTTAGGACTCATGTGGACTTCTGTGTGAAGACACGAGTAAATTATAACATTTTTTTCTAATACTAAGGAAAATGTACCCCCACTACACCACTTGCCAAGTGTTGTAAGAACAATGTGTGCCCTCGGCACTTTGCAAAATTCCTTCTAGTATTTAGTTGTATCTATATACATGTTAAACTTAAAAGTTTGCTGTAAAATTTTAAAAATATTTTAACATAACTTTAAAATAATATGAGTGAAAATTGAACCTCATTTTTGAAAATATAAAAATCTATATGTACAAGATTACAACATTTTAAAACATTTAGACATTTATTGATTTTTACTTAAAATTTTTTCTTTGATAGTTTGGAGTCAGTAGTTTTTTCCTATAAGCCTCATATAATTTATTTCAATGGTAACAAAAAATAGAAATATATTTAAAATGAATGGGAATATTTCTTAATTTTAATATAATAACTACTATAGCTTTAAATTCCCTTACACGGGAAAATGACTGAAAAAAAAAATCTGTCAGAAAATTTATATCCCACATATTATCTCACAAGTGGCATACTTCAATCACTCAATGGCACATTTCAATCAAACAGTATTTTGCCATTTTCGCTGAGTCATAGATAGTTTTTGTTAAAATATTTCAGGATAACTTCTATTATTAGTGAGGTATTGACAGTAACTATACTCCTCTTTTAAAACCCTAATTAGAACAGACATTTTAAAGAAACATTTGAACACAAAATATACTGGGTCACTGATCCCAGTAAGTCCTATCGGGATTGACTCATCATTTGATAATGGTGATTCATAGAAGACACACCTGATGTAAGTAGGAAAAAAAAAAAAAAGAAAGTCATTGATACATAAAGTTTGAAATTAATTGTATGCTGTGTAATATATATTTAATTGAAATTGCTTTAAAAAACTAAAACAATCCAATTATCCATCAACCATCAAATGGATAAATCTTGGGTTAGTAATATAAATTTTGGAAGGTTATATAATTTGGGGTTGTTATAATTATTGTGTTATTAATATAAATAATAATTATGACTTGATTATAAAATAATTATTTTGTGCTGTTAATATAGATAACAATAAATATGTGATTTATTATCAATTATACCAATTATTGTTTAGCAACCAAAAAATTCTGCTGATACACACAACACTATAGATGTATCTGAAAAGTACGATGCTGAACTAATGAAGCCAGATATAAAATACTTCGTGTATGACTTCATTTATTTTAAATTATATACAAGTTAAAACTATAGAGAAGGAAAACATTTTCCTTCTGGTTGCCAAGGTCCAGCAGGAAATGTGATAGCAACGGGGTAGAAGGAAAATTTTGGTGTTGATGGAAACATTCTACATCCTGAATTCGTGATGATGGTGCACACCTGTATCATTTTTCAATATTTATCCAATTGTACACTTAAAAACAGTGATTTTTACTCTGCTTATGTTTTAATAAAGTTTATTTTAGAAAACCATTTAAGCAATATTCAGTAAGAAAAATAGACACATATTTATGTTCATAGTATCAAAGTTTAACTTTATCCCTTCGTAAGTGAGGTTGAACTATTCTGTTGAGTTCTCTATGTTTTTCCTTAGGGAGGTGGACTCTTCATAGTAACGTTTTTCATCTTAGAGGCTCCTGGAAACTCCTAACACGGAAGCATTAGAATCAACAGTATGAACACAAACTGTTGGAGAACATGTGCAGTTAGTTTCCATTTCCCATTTGGACAAACTTTGCTCTTTAAATTTTTATTTCATTTCTCCTTTAAGTCCATGTTGCTGATGATTAACATTTCTTGAATATCAGCTTGTGGGTTCTGAAGACTATTCGGCACTCAATTAATCTTTTGAAATCATTCTGACATATCTCTCCTAGCTCTGACATCACCTAAGGGGACGATTTTTACAACAATGGAAGAAAGTGCATTAACTCAATTAACAATTGAACAAGCAGAGTCCCCTGCTCTTTGGCTCAGTACACTTAGGCAAAAGGCAATAAATTCACACTTCATCCTCTGCCTGTGAGCAAACAAGTTATTTCTGAGAGTCCAATAACCCCCAACTAACTTCAGCGATGTAAGACATATACAGAGATTTGAATTGTGCAAATATGGTATCACTATCATGATAACAGATAGACAAACTAAGATGTAAAGGGTCTTGTTCAGTGTCAGCAGGCAAGAAAATGCTGAAATCAAACCTCGAATGAAGATCTACCTTCCAATTTACTTTTATTTTTAACATACCTTGTTGCTAGATATTCACTTAATGAAATAAAGGGTATCCTTTCTAAGATGTCATGCACTAATTCTTCCATTGAGTAACCCATCTACCCTCTATATGCTATTTAGAAATCCTGGGAATTAGTAAATCAAGACCAAAATAAAAACTATTAAAATGTACAATTTTATTGTTTAATGTAAGCCAAATATTAACAAATTCATTACATATATTCAATGGTATATTTGTAATAAGCAGAATATTTTTCTTTCTTATATATCTGTATATTACTGTATATAGAATATGCTCACTTTAAGGTCTAAAAGAATCAGCAATAGCAAGAAACAGTATCCTGTAAATTATGAATCAATTGTTTCATCCATACTGACATAAAATATGTCCATTATTTTTTCTAAATTTAAAACAATGTCATGTTTAATTCCCAACAGATATGAAAGAATACGAAGCCATAATATTGGGACACGAATGTCAGCAAATTGAAAGTGGCAAACAAATCACTTGTGAAGGAGAGCTTAGTTACTATTCATGAAGGCTGTACATTTTCTCTATTGACTCCAAATCCTCATTTAGTTCTTTTTTCTATGATGCCCAGGCTCAAGTGCAGTAGCTATTCACCATTGCTATCATAGCACACTGTACTCTGGAATTACAGGGCTTCAGAGATCCACCTGCTTCAGTCTCTGGAGTAACTGAGACTACAGGTGTGCACCACCTCACAACTCCAAACGCTCTTTGGATTGAAATCTCCACATTTCTGACATAAAAAATGAGCTGAGCAAAGCATTTGGTATTGAAAACTCATCTGCTTTCTGACAACAGACAACTCATTGTTATTCAAATGCCACATCTATTTTTTTAATTTATAGTACTTTTTTTTTTCTTTTGACAGGTGTCAGCATGAAATGCTCATGTATCACAGCAACATAAAAATATCTGGAGTTGAATTTAAAGAGAAAATTTTAAGTGGAAAGAAAATGCAATGAACTATTTTTAAAATTTAACTTTAGCAAAATAAACAAAGGTGATTTTTTGCAGCTTCTTCATAACTTTTCATCCTATGGTCCTTTCCTGATAGTCCTGCTTTCAGTTAGAGTTGTTTTTGTTTTGTTTTGTTTTGTTTTTCTGCACAAGCCAATTAAATTTTACATGACAATCTCTTTTCTATCACAATTGACCAAGCTTCTGAGAGATGGAAAAATGATAATGGAATAATTAGCAATCAGGCTAAATTGAATTATTTTCTAACTTCAAGATTTATTAACAATTCTTGGCAGTGTTCATATCTAAATAGCTCTTGGAGTGTCTGACCAAACATGTTCCTCTTTCTGAGAAATTTTCATCTCCCATGTTCACATTATCACTCCAGAGACAGTTGACTTTCACAGTCCTTACTTGTGTGAGAAGCCGTATGCACTTTCCTCCAATAACACCTTCCACTCAAGCCACAAATAAAGGATCAAGGGTAGATCGATTACCTAATACAACCAAACAGAGACCCTCTCACAAGAATTAGAAGTTGCCACATGAAGAAACTTTATCCACTCGTTGATTGATGGGCATTTGGATTGGTTCCACGATTTTGCAATTGTGAATTGTAGGAACTAAGCTATGAGGACGCAAAAGTGTAAAAATGATACAAGGGACTTTGGGGACTTGGGAGTAAGAGTGGGAGGGGGCGAGGGATGAAATACTACAAATATGATGCAGTAAATACTGCTCAGGTGATGGGTGCACCAAAATCTCACAAATCACCACTAAAGAGCTTACTCAAGTAACCAAATACCATCTGTACCACAATAACTTATGGAAAAATAAAATAAATGTTAATTAGAACTAAGGTTTAAGTTTATTTAGATACAGTTCTCGGGTATCTATGTTGAAGTCAAATTTTGAGGCCCTGTTTATTGAAAGAGTACACACTAGAAAATATAGATTGAAAAAATTAGAAAAATAAATATTCTGAAGAAACAAATGAGAGACTGAAAAATGAAACATAGTTTTTCTAGTAGTTTTCAGTTTCTTTTGTTGTTAGAGCCTGCTATGGTATCTGAGTTTCAAGAAATGTGCCAATTTCTTTGTAATAAATTCCCCTTTACTAAAGCTAGTTTAGAGTTGTTTCTCTTTTTGTTAAGAAATTATTTAGAAAAAATTAAATTCTTTGTATTTCTTTTCAAAAAACTTTTTTGGCCTTTTTATGTTTCCCATATTTTAAGCTTTGAGCATTTTAAGTTTGTTCTGTTTGCTTACTGCTAAGCAATTAGTTCCATTTCCTACCCTTGAGAATGTCACTACGGAACAGAATGTTTGAAAGTTAAGAAGATTAAAATCTTCCCTTGCTTGAAGCTATAAAAAAAATATAACTTGGAGCTACATAACTTTCAAAAAGTTTAATCTTATAAAGTGTTAAATTAAGAGCATTCTCCAATTCCCAACCTTATATTTTGTTTAGTGTGAAGGCATGTACAAAAATATGCAATACTGTTTTGCTTTTTATTACAAAATTGTCCTTGGAAATGATATTTTAACACAATATTTAACAAATTTAAACCTCAGAGAGTAAGATGTCCTGTAAACACAAACATTTAAATTTTATATTCTGTAATTATAATAATGTGGCTTGCTTAATAATGTTACGCTGTTAATAAATGTTTAATACACAACTATTGACTTCTAAAAATTATGGATACTTGCAAAATATCTTTGTTGAAGTAGTGAAATCAGATAATTTCTTCTCTTCCTGCACACTTGAAGGTAAAATAAAACATATGACTCTCTTGGCTTAATTAGTCTAAACTCAAGTAAAGAGTTTTAAAAGCTTTCTTTTGTTTATATGAATATTTCATAGTTCTTATAGTTGATATTTTATAACGTTATTAGTTCTTTAATTTTACTGTGAGCAAATATATTTATGAATTTTGTAAATTTTTAAAAAGCGATTTGGTTGCAAAGAGAGGAATTCTTTTTCACAGAAAAATTTTGTGGAAACTCTGATGTTTCATTGTATTTAAAGGTTGCATATACTGTTAACTGAAGTAAAGCAACCTTTTATTTGTAGGTAGCAGTGTCTAAATAATCCTTCCAGATATTTGAGTTCTTGATTTCAATATATTTACTGATTGAGTAAAACTTGTTTCTTATTTCTATTTTAAGGATACAGATGCAAAAGAAATTGAGAAATAGGCCTTTAAAGAAAATCTACCATGTGCTAAGCAGAATGCTGTATAGTTTATTATACAATTTTAAAATTGGTTTTTATTTTCTTTTCTTTCCCCCTCACTGTCACCCAGACAGTGGCTCACTGTGTCTCCCAGGCTGGAGTGCAGTGGTGCAATTGCTGCTCACTGCAGCCTCAACCTCCTGGGCTCAAGAGATCCCTCTGTGTCAGCCTCCCAAGAAACTGAGACTATAGGTGCCCGCAACCACATCTCGCTAAATTTTGTAGAGATGGAGGTTTCACTGTATTGCCCAGGCTGTTCTTGAACTCCTGGGTTCAAACGATCTGCCCATCTCAGCTTCCCAAATTTCTGAGATTACAGGCTAAAGTTATCACGCCTGGGGCTAATATTAATTATTATTGTTATTGTTGTTATTATTATTATTATTTTTATTATTTTTGTCGAGACGGAGTTTCACCATGTTGCCCAGGCTGGTATCTTTTAATCATGCAAATAATAGGAATTTTTAAAGATGAATTGTAATTGTAATAGGAATTTTTAAAGATGAATTCCCTAAAATGACGTGATTTTGTCCCAGGTACAGAACCAGTACGTCCTGACTAGATTTTTAATTGATATTTCATTTTATTACATATACTTGCCGTTAGGCTTTTTCTCATGAACTCATTCAAAACTTCTCTTTCATTTTCAATAACAGTTGAGTTTTCTAGCTCCTAAACCAGTCAATTATTTGAGCTTAATAGTATTTGTGTGACTCATAATCATAAAACATTTGGTAAAAATATTAGACTCTTTAGGAAAACTTTCTGAGGAACCTATCTATTCTTGACATTGCACCCTAGCCATGAACTAACCTGTAGTGAGCTACGAATAAGTTAGCTATGTTGAAACCCCAAAATGACACCCTTTTTCTTCTTCTCTGTCCTGTTGTCATTCTGTTGCTTCCAGATTGTCTGTCTTTGCCATTCAGTTGTTTCACTTTTTATTTTTTTCCCACGTGACTTTCTTACTATAGTTTAATTCTCATTTTTTCCTCCCACATTTATTTTTCAAAAATATGGTAACTTCCAACTTTATACATGGTTGTGAAGCACTCTGAAAATAGTTCTGTCCTAACTTGTTTCCGTGAGATTTGTAAAATTTTCTTGGAGCCGGGTCAGTCAATTTG